>NW_015150952.1:36265-46298 GCF_000732505.1 Cyprinodon variegatus
TTTCAAAAACTCCGCCACAACAATCCCGCCCCCTTAATAATCAACCAATCACATTCACTTTATTTATCCGTGTAAATTCGGGCACCACTCGGGAGAATTTGGAACTGCAACCGTTGGAACAGCTTCTTCCCTATGACTTCAAATGACATAAACTAACATGATTATATATTTATGATAGTTTTTTTGTTTAAAGAGAAAAAAATGTTTTATTACTTCAGACTGTTGCAGATATAAAACAGTATTTTCTTTATTTTCCAAATGTATTTGCTTTATTTCCTGTTGTTTATTGGATCAGTTCATTTTTTTGAATTTTTCGTCCCTAATATTATTAATATATATTATGCGTGTTTCTTGTTTGTGTTTAACTTTCTCTGCTTGTTAAGATAATCAGAGACGGTGGAGGAGCTTTGACCTCTGACCCTCTGATTGTGATCATGTAGGTTTCCTGGCAGGGTTTCTGTTGCTCTCAGGAATCTTAGTTTTTTTTCTCTTTGCCGATGACTGAATGCATCGGTATCACAGCTGATGAGTTTTAATAATGCCTCTGTAGTGTTAGTGGTTTGTCTGCCTTCCAGCCCCAGGCTGTCTGCTAATCAGAATCAGTCTCTCTGTCTGTGAGAGTGTTTGTGTTTTCCACTGCGGTTCTGCTGCCAGTAAACAAACATGTCGGCTCTGCAGGAGTCGCAGAGGCTCGTTGAGCTAACACCGGGCACCGCTTCAGCTTTTCACCACTTACTTCATTGTTCTGGTCTTTCTCAAGGCCAAGAGTTGTATTGGATCGTCTGTTTGAACAGTTCTGTGTTCTCTGGTATCCAGAGATCAAGTTAAGGCCCGTTGTTTATTTTCTTGGTATTCCACAGAACAGGACTGAAATGTGAAGGAAGACCAGCATGAGAGGGAGTGAGGTGAATAAAGATAAGCTGCTTCCTTCTAGAGATCTATACCTTTTGATTTGAATATTTAAAAGACACTGATCAGAATTACTTTATTAGTCCAAAAACATGACTGTTAGGTTAAGGCTTCTCTTAATTCTCCTCAGGTGTGTGTGTGTTAATGGTTGTTTGTCCTGTTTGTCTCTGTGTTGCCCTGCGATGGACTGCGACCTGTTCAGGGCGTACCCCGCCCTCGCACGTAGACAGCTGGAGATAGGCACCAGCACCCCTTACGACCCACTTGGGATATGCGTGATGGAAAATGGGATGTTAATATTTGTGGGAAATTATGTAAAAGAATAAAATAAACTTTTCAAGCTAATGACTAGAAAAGAAAAATCTAAAAACATATAATTGGTTATTTTTATGTAATTTTGTGGGGAAAATTCAACTCAGAAATCCTTTGTAATACCTGCTAAAGCTTCCAACGAGGGCATTTGTTATGATACCATATTTAAAACCATGAGTCGGTTCTTTAACTCCCGGTTTTAAATATTTTATTTCTATATAATTCTCTATAATTGGGAGCCATTATAGAGAGATGAAATGAACTTCTTTTGACTCCATTCAAGTAACACTGTTGAACCAATTGTCTTGTTTAGAAATTGTCCCTTAGGACTTTCCCAAAGTGGATGAATCTACAATTTTACTTAATTTTTGTATTTTCATCGACACCAGACTTAAATATAACAAATACTGGACATTAGACTTGGACAAACTTACTTGTCATTTTGTGTACACAGAGTTAATAAAAAACTAAATTACGTTGCTTACGGTTTATTACAATAAAATGAACATTATCCTTATAAAGGGATCAGAATATAAAGTGTAGAAGGAAAGGAAAACCACTTAAAAAATATTATGGTGCAAAAGGGCATTGATATGGAAAGGTTCAGTGCACTGCAAAATAAATTATGTTCAAAATGCACCATATTTATTTTGCAAAATACAGTTGGAATATTGAGTTCTGTCCTATTTAAAAGGATTATAAAGGTTTCAGCCACATTGGTGGTGCGAATGATGTTGCAAGTGTGATGCAGAGTCCAGTTTAACTTCAAATACCTTTACTAATTTAAGTGCAGGTTCCTAGATGGGCCTTTATTGACTTGAACAGAATAGAAAGATAAAATATACAGAACATGAATCCTAAAATTCTTTTGAAACAGGACCAGAATAAAAATTTTTATAATGAAAAGTTGAGATTTAGTTGCTTCTTTGAGTCATTCCTGATTGATTTTCTTTCCATTTCTGAGTCAAACATTTTAACTTGAGTTCTGGTGTGTTCATCTCTTAACAGGGCAGATCTAAAAACAATCAGATCTTGATGGGTCTAATGATTTGCTGGTAGTTTCCTTTTTTTTCTTCTGTTTGCTATTGATCTTAAGATTCTAATGAAAGATCTGTTTCAGCATTGACAGGCTTGGTTAAAATAATCCAGCCTTATCGATGATAAATCGGGGTCTTTGTGAAAACGGATGCAACCATCTTCGTTGGTTGTATGCAGACGTCCTCTAGATGTCAGTAAAGGACCAGTATTAACCCATAAACTTGCTGGCTCCTGGTCCTGCTTGGCTTTTTAAAGCCCAATCATAGATGCTAGGGGTTCTCTTAGACTATCTTCTTCTTCACACAACACTAGCTATAGGACACCCAGAACACCTGCTTTAGTCTTCAGTTTTTCCACTGCCAATAATTAGATCCTGGTTATTCATTTTCAGAAAAAGTCTGCCAGAACAAAGATAGTTAATTAGAAGAGGGTTCCTTCCTGTTTGGATAGGTGTGTACGACTGGAAAAAACGCCTCCCTTCGATCCAATATCCACATTTGGATTTATTAGGTTTCATTTTCAAGGAATCTTATGAAATGTCCACACAATTTTACATCTATACCTTACTGAATTCAAAAGATTAGTCATTATGAACTAGAAACCATGTGGAGTGATGGTGACATTAGAAGAAGGGTATTGGGCCATAAAGATAGAAGCTGTTCAGGAAAAGCCAACAGAGGATGACGACGTTAGAAAAGTCTCACTTTGTTTGACCTGTTTATATTTCACCAACATTTTTAGACCAGGCTGAAAACCTCAACCAAATCATGCAGTTGCATTGGATTGTTTTAGGGTTGGAATCACAGCAGTATAGATTGAGGGGGCAAAAGAAGGTTGGTCCATTTGCTGCTGCATTGGTGTTCTTCTCTGCTCTACAAAGCCGGACATTTTTAAACTCTCTATTCTTTGGGTTTTCACTCTTCTTTTTCTCCTTGTCAAATGGGCTGCCCTTAAGGTGTGTTCACACTGAAGACGAATATCCATGTGGCTCACCTTAGGCTTAAACTTAGACAGTACTTTATTGATCCCTTGGGAAGACTCCTTCTGGAAATTAAGGTTACCAGCAGCTTACAGGGCAAAAACATATTAAGTTAAATTAAGTTAAATTAAGCAAAAAAAAAAAAAACAAACAAAAAAATACAAATACAAAAAATAATACAGATCAAGTACAGTGTATATAATAGGAGTTGTGTGTATGTAATATAGGAGATATCAAGCAGACCAACACCCGGTTGGTCTTGATATCTTTAGCTCCTTCTTAGAGAGACAGTGGTGAAATCCCTCTCTGCTCACTTCTACGCATCAAATAGATGGCGCGTCTTTTCCCTTTACCAATGTTGGACCACATTCTGTGCCTGATGGGTCACAATATATGACATACTGTAGGGATCTGGATTATCTGGCTCTGAGTTTTTCAATAAGGAAAAGCTTTGTCTCGTCTGTGCTACTGAACCTCACATCACAGTGTTATCCAGTCCTTAAATGGATTAAATAAAGTGTCTGACCTAGTTGACTGGAAAAACCACAAAATGTGCATGTTTGAGTGTGCCTGAGAAAAAGAACAACTAATCGTATAAAAAATTAGGAAAAATTGTGTAAAAAACGGCATAGATGTAAAAACACCTGTTGCTGGTTGTCATGTCCAACATCTGCTGGGAAGAAGCGTCTGCAATAAAGCTCCTTTGTGCACCTAAGGGGAAGCAGCCTCTCATAGAAGGAGCTCTGCAGCTGATAATCAGCTACATGGACATGTTGGAGAAAATGATCAATGCTTTAAAAGGTTTTATCCACCTGTGGATCAGATGATGTTTACATTCTCTTATCTGATAGTTAACAGATTATCAAATTAAAGCTAGAACATGTTTGACGTTCTGTCACCGGGTTTCTAAATGCAGCACAAAAGCTTTTGTTTTGCTAACCCACATCCCCACGTTGACCTTTAGATGGGGGGGGGTCCTTGGACCATACTTTGAAATCCACTTGCAGCCACCGAGGAAGCTAACCGCTAAACCCCCCCAACCGCTAATTATGCCAGAGGATATGGGAGCCCCACAGGTCCAACAGACCTGATACTGATTCAGGGATTATGTTGCTGTATCAAATGTTGGGCTTATTGCGCACATGCTCAGTCAGAACCCTGAAAACTTTCAGTAAATGTGTATGTGCAATCAGTGCTGGTGAAGTTCCTCTACTTCCTCTTTGCCTTTGTCCCCCTCCACATCTCATGTGTTTCTGCCTTCTTTTCCAACCTCTTCCTCCCGTTCTCTCAGACAGCATGTCTGTTGTGGTGTGCTCTGTTCCAAATTAGCTCCAACTCTCTGTATCCAGCCGTCCTTACAACTCCTTCAACCGGGGATGTGAAAATAAATAGATCTAGAGAGGGGGAAAAAAAAGAGGAGGAAGAAGGGTATGGAGGAGAGCGAACGGGTTACAATGGAGCTATTGTCTGCTGCCACGGGGCCATGGAAGAGAAAGGGAAGGGTGAAGAAGAGGAAGGAGAAGAAGATGGAGTGGATGCTGAGGAAAAAAGGTTTAAGAGCTAATGAGGGATGAGAGGGGGGGAAAGGAGTGATGAACAAATGTGGAAAAATAAGGCTGAAATGTTGGGTAGGATTATAGGATGAAGAGTCAAACAACTTGAACAAATGTTAAAAGTAAAACAGGAGTGTAGAGGAAAAGCATGCAAAGACCATATTTTAAGAGACAAGGAAACCCAATGTTAAATATAAAACATTTAAGTTTGCATTGTTCAAAGAAAATTAACACAGTCCCCCAAATGTCCAATGATAACAAATATAACAAGTTTATAAAGTAAGTTGATCATACAGAGTATGGGTTCTAAAAGTTCATATGCGCCGCGGTAAAAGGGAAAACGGAAATGAGAATGATTTATTTTAAACACACTTCAAATGCAAAACAGAATCAATAATTTTTTCTGTCATCATGTGAAATTTAGCAGACACTCTCTGCTAAGGAGGCACATGTTATATGCGGACAAAAGGAAAAACACATGAAAGTGTAAAACGTCCTGCAAAGAAAATCATAAACGATAAACAAACTAATACAAAAATATACATTGAAATAAGTTATTTATTATATTTTTTGCCCATGTTTAAAGGGTCTCCCAACTTTTAGAAACATGACTTCTGAATAACCCAAGTAGACTAAAATATAAGCAAAGGATGTTAATAAGTCAAGAACTCTCCTTCTACTTAAGCACCTAGTATTTAATGTTCAGGATTTTATTTTATTTTTTTTTTGCCTGGTTGTACATTTGATGGAGATAGGAAAATAAAAAGAAATGGAACGACCAAATTCTTCACCTGTTTTAACTTAGCAGCAACCTCTGGCTTAGCTACCAGGCCAGAAAGCATTTTACTGGGTGGTCAGAATCCGTTCCCCAAACGCTCGTTTTAGCCTCGTCTGGTTATTTCTCCATCACTTGTGCTCCGACATGGTGCACGCTAAGTTTGTTAATGTCGTATGTATGGTTGTTCCCCAAGAACCAAACGTTCCTCTGTGGTTGTTGACCATGCAGAAGTAGTTCATTGCTGCGTCAGTCAAACCGTTTCCATTCTGAGAAGCTTTTTATCTGTTTGGAGCTCCTGAAGACGATTCCACCTTCATGTTTCTGACACACTGTAAAGGGATGGCTCAGATGAAGATTCCTTTGTTGTCGGGCTTGAAAAGACCCACACAAGTATTAGTCTCTTGGTGAGGAAACTGTTTAGTTCATTTGTAATGTATACATTAAAAAGAAGTGCTGCTTTAACACCTACAGAGCTGAGAATAACTCTGTTTCAGATAACATTTGGTCCCACTCCAAATGGGTGTAAAACTTACTCTAATGCCAGTGTCAACTTTTCAGAGTTAAGGACAATTTATGCTTCTGACACATGGCCTTGGCAACCGCCCCCCCCCCCCCCCTGCAGAGGCTCTGCAACCTCAAAAACATCCTGACTGCGCGTCGGACGGTCTCAAACTCGCGCAAACCTCAAGCGGAAGTGCGCAGACAAAAAGCAACTGTGTTTGGTCCTTGGTATGCCTTTCCGGCTGTCTGTGTGGTCGTCCTTCTCGTTTCTGTGCCTGGGCGCGCCGTTTAAAAAAAACAAGGAATAACTACAATTGACAACTACGACGACAGGTTAATCTGTCTTTTTGCCATCTCCAATAACAGAACCTGTTCCTCTTCGATGTCTAGCAACTCTAGATCCATCTCCATGACTATGATATCTTGCAGATGCGGCATTGTTGTTTTGGAAGATAAACACGGCGCCCCAGAAGTTTTCTATCAATCCGCTGAAGTTCTGGCGAGTTCTTGAATAGGCTCCCCCTTGCGCTTTGGCGGGAAACTGCTGCACGTCCCTAGAAGTTCCAGACCGACGGTGCAGAAGCATACCAGCAAAACTCGTTTGCGACCAGACCCAAGCGACATTTGATGTGTGCGGTTGCACAAGTCTAATCCGCCCTTTAATTTCACTCATTTTAGTGTCTAAATCCAGAAGATCTCTAAAACTGGATGGTAATCAGAACCATACAGAGTAAAAGTTACATTGCATGGCTGTCAAATTAATCACTGACTATTAACTCCCAACACTTGAAAACATTTACACTCAGTATAGTTTTAATTACTCTATTTGGAGTAAAACAAGTTGACTCGGAATTTTTAATACCCAATTTTTTTTACTTTGTAGACATTTTTAGACGGAAAAGCTTCTGTAAGTTTGAACCTTTCCTTGGTTTGGTACCTGTTTATTATTATACTGCTCAGATGGGCTTTTCTGGATCTTCTTTCATCAGATATCCCAAGGCGGCTTCCCTGATGAAGGGATGGACAGGTGAGAGGAGGAGAGGGAAGAAAAATCTTAAAGGAATGCAATGATGGAGTAAAAAATGGAAGAAATCTCTACCTTAAAGCATTTCCTTGTCATTTTCCATTTCTTTTTCCCCGTCTATAATCACGCCACATTTCCTCACTTCCAAACACCTATTGTCTCTCTTTCACCCTCTCCGTTCCTTCTCTCCGCTTCCTATATTTTCCATCTCCTCCCTGCTCTCGTGTTCAGCGACAGACGAGTCCGGAGCTTCTGCTCACACACGCTCATTCGTCCTAACGGGAAACAGACTGCAGGGCCTGTGAAGTGGAGGAAGATTGATTACCTGTATCTGGTTACTGAGCACACACATGTGTGTGCGTGCAGCGAGGGTGGCTGAGGGTGCGCGCGGCGTCGGTGTATTGAACCATCACAAAGAAAGCGAAAATGTACCGTTACGGGCTGCTGTGTCACTCGGAGTGCGTCTGCTAAACAGTGCCTCACAGTTCAGCGCCATCACACTGCATTATTTCTGACAGACAAACTGATTTATAATGGCTCCTCATCTGCAGAATAGTGGCAGCATAGACTTTTGACCCCGACAATTATTGGTTAAACTGCACAAACATTGCTAATAAGCCAATTAAACGAGGGCATAAAGACAACATGAACGACCTCTGGAACCATTCTCATCCATTTAAGATTCCTGTTTCTAACAGATGCAGGCTCTGTCTCAAATGCGGTTTAGTTTCCTGACATTTGAAGGAAGAAATAAAATCCCCCTGAGAAGAAAAACCTGATTTTTCTTTCATAATATTTTATTTACATATTAGAAGGAGGGAAATCACTGACTTGATGAGCAGATCGCTGAAGATGACTCGGCCAATGTTGGTTTTAGTGCTTTCTGGGTGAAGCAAAGGTCTAATTCTTCTTAATAAGATGTTTACTGTAGGGATGTCCCAGTCAGGATTTCCTTGGCCTCGATAGAGATCTGAGTCATCCAGGGTTATGCCTTCCAAGTCATTAAAATCAGTGCCATGCACACACTTCAAACCCGGTAGCTTTAAAGAAACCTCTGTTGTATGACTGGATCTTAGTGCTACTTTTCTTGTTGTGTTTTGTGACTGGAAGAAAGATGATTTCTTTCTCCGCTGAAGCCAATTAGGCTAAAAGGGTGGATGTTGATGAAACCCTGCTACCTACTTCTTTGCTTCCTTTTTAAAAAGCCAAATGCTCATGTTCTTGAAGAGATGATTGGTTATTCAGGTTAACAGCTTGAAGTGAATCTTTACATTTGATTTGAAATTCTTTGCTCTGTGCTTTAAAATGCTTTCAGCCATCAGATTTAATCCAAGTTTGCTTTAAATTCCTCATTAGTGAAGTAATTTGAGTTTTTTTGGGGCAACTTTTAATAGATTTGATCCAAAAATGCTAAAGAAAATGCCAGCTTCTTGTAGATTTCTCAAGGAATACACCCATGTCATCTTTGGATCAGCGTGTGGTCTTACCTCAGTGTTTTTACTGCTTTGCACCAATTGTCTGGTTGTGTGAATCTGACCGCTGGCTGCTCTCCCACCTCTCCATTTGTCTGCCCACCTTCCTTTGAGTCTTTTCCCCGACTTTATTTACCTTTCTGTCTCGGCTCTTTTCTTCTGTCCCGAATGTTTCTCATGCTTGAGGTTTTACGTTTTTTTGCAAGCAGTGACGCACAGTGCTGCACTTCTGCTTCAATCGCGGCCTCTGGAAAGAAAGGCCGCGTTTAAAAGGGTTCCCTCTGCAGAAGAACCTGCCTTTGTGCGGCAGTTTAAAAAGGAGGCCGGTTTGAGTGCGTCAGCGGTATGCCCAACACACCTGCTGCAGAGAGCGAGAGCCGAGCTGAAGCACCGAGTGGATCTTCTTGACGTAGGCGCTGACGTCTTGCGTCGCTCAAGAGATGTTTTCTGTGCCGTTCTCTCAGCCTCTTTTCGGGTCTAAGTTGTTCATTTGCATTTGAAAACAAAAAGCAAAGCAATGGGTTTAATGTCCACACTGACGTCTTCGCTGTTTGTTTTATTTTCAGTTGGTATTTGTTGGAAAACATGAGTGTGTTTGGATGTTGGGGCCTTTTTTACGTCCCCTCCTCCTCCTGAGTAGAGGAATGAGAATTTCCACTGATTTTGTTTGCACTTATTGTCTTATATGACTCATTTACCTTGTGATTGTGAGGTCGATTGCATGTGGGCATCAGATCAAAGATGGCATTGTTATTTTTCCAGCATATTGTGTTCTTCCGGGTCTAAGCCTTTCCAGACTTGCGTGCAGTTTTTCTCATCATCGGTGTCATTAAACGGGCCGAACCAAGCCGCTCCAGGTCCCTGGTGTGTTTCTTGACGTCTCTCTCGGGGAGATTTAGGCGTAGCCTACGTGCCGGTGGCGGTGTGCAAAGGAAGCATACTCACTGATGTTCAAAAGGAGCTGAAGCCCGTCTGGGCGTGGATGGAAAGATGCCCTCACATCTCCGAGGGTTTTCCCACAGAATAAATGTTTTGGTCATAAAGAGGTTGGAAGCTCAGCGTGGGAATACTGTTAATGGTGAAAAAAAGCCACAGAAAAAAAAAAAAGCCAGGAAATTTCTAATTTGTCAAATATCTGTAAAATCGTTTTCTTTTAATGTGCTTTTTGAGGTTGACCTTCTTCATTTGGCGTGTTTTTTTTTTAATTTTGTTTTGGATACATGCGCTCATTAAAGCTTCCTGCATTTATTCATATTTTTAGATTTCCTGATCCAACACTGAAGGTATCGTTTCCGCAATGCTCCCCAAAGAACGAGGCAGACACACAAGTTAGGATCTCACATTGTCCTGTGGAGAATCTTTCCATTTGTATGCGGGGAAAAAGGAGGAACATTTTCCTCTGAGTCTGCCCTCTATGATTCTAAAAACAACATATAGTTAAAAATAGTCTAAATAAAGATCTGTATA
>NW_015150952.1:47505-62707 GCF_000732505.1 Cyprinodon variegatus
TACTTTGTTTAATATATTTTATTAAAACTATACTTTTCATGTATTTCAAATCTGACTGGAGTTAGTAATGCCAGTAAGATGTATTTTAATAGCAACCCTCACTGGTCAAGAAACTTAAAGTTCTTTAAAATAAAAATATTGTGTGAATTTATCTCAGACCGTTTAAAAGATTAGAAAAGATAAAAAGACATCGAAGCAAAAATAAAAAATTCATCTGCAGTTTATGTCTGGATCAGATGCCTGAAAAGAAGTATGGAGACGGAAACACAGGATGCTATAGAAATATGTTAGAAATCCTTTTTTATTCTAGTTAGTCTGCTTAATACAAATGTTTGAAATATTGCACATTTGTTTTAATTACAGGACCATCAATCAAATAGATTACTAGGTTTTAGTGGCAGACTTGTTTTATATTTTTTATTTTTGGGACAGTTATTCTTCTGAATATCCCAGAATAAAAAAGCGTAGGTTATCAGCGTTCGTCAAGCATGAGGAGCAATTAACATGTCATCTATCAATGTTCTTCAGCCCAATTTAATTAACTTATCATTCTCCATTTTCACTATTCGTCTCCCTGGTGTTTTCCAACGTATTTGTTCTTTAGTCAGGCCCTAGCAGGAGCCGCTGACCTCTCATCCCAGTCACTGCCGTATCAGGGTCTGAATTTTCCTTTGTCTGCCTTTGATTTCTCGTTTTTTTGTACTTTTCCTGTGTCTGACCTGTGGAAGTGCAGCCGGAACAGATGTTGGGCAGCTTCTGCAGAGACGGTGTATCATTGTTATCAGCCAACATCTGGTTTTGGTGTCAGACCCTTAAAATCAAAGAACCTCCATCAGCTTCCTCTGAAGTTGAGCCAAAAGCTTCCCACCTCTCCTCTTAGCCACTTGAAAAGCTCTCTGGGAAATGTAGGAAATAACTGGAATAGACGCAAACAATGCAGGGCAACCTTTCCCAGGACACTAAAAAGAGCCAGTTTCTGGGAGTTGAGGTTGACCTTCGTTGCCTTCTGATGTGCGTTTCTGTTCAGGCTCAGCTCCAGCGCTCGCTGGACAGCGCCGTCACCCTTCAGCCCAGGGCCCTGATTGGTCGGCGCAGCAGAAAGGAGGCGGCGGCGGCGGCGGGAACAGAGAGCGGCGGACACGGCGGCAGCCCCATGTCTGAACAGGACTCTGGTATTCTGGACGTGGAGGATGAGGAGGAGGAAGAGGTGAGCATGTTGGCGCCACAAACGCATCCAAGTGTTGAAGTTACATCTGAGCCTCTGATCTGGTTAATGGTTGAAATAAAACTGCATCATAAATGAGCTATTACATCAGCTTTACATGAACATGGAGTCCTTCACACATCTCAACATTATTTTCTCCTGCTCCCTTTAGCTCGTTTCTCAACCTTCACACTCGCATATTTTCCACCGCTGTAGCCTGGCTCCCATCCTCCATTAAAACCAGAGCTACTCCCTCTGTTCATCCTCCTTTCTTCTTCAAACCCATCTATTTATTTATGTATGTGTTTATTTTGTTTATTTATGGCGTAAAATCCAGACACTGATCTGCTGACAAAAAGACATCATTCAGATGTGTGTTAAAGGCTTTTCTTTAGATGAAAACAGGATAGACAAATTATATTATTCATAGAAAAATATAGTTTAAAAAATGTAATGTAGTTGGATTAAAACAGAATGCAAAAACTAACACTAGACTGAGACTAAAAAAACCACAGATGAAAAAAAAAAATGGGAAAAATTGACATTATATAAACAGAAAAACTGAAAAGAAGGTATTACCCAGACATGTTCATATTAGTTTACTTTGTTCCTTTTTATTTGTATGTGTGTTCTATGATCAAAAATAATAAAATATAAGTGACAAAAAAAACAGAATGCTTATATTTTTTGTAATAACAAAAGAAAATAGAAAAATAATAAAATTAAAGGTTCATTTTAAAATGTTTAAAAATTTAGGAAGATAAAATGTTTTAAAAAATAAAAATATTTCTATTAAAACATATAATTAAAGTGTAACAATTATTTTATCTGTTTTAGAATTATTAAAGTGTTATGTAAAAAGAAACTTTTGACCATATTTTAGAAACATTTTATAAACCTATCATTTTTGTAACAGTTTAAACAGTTTTTTCTTATTTTGCTATGATATATTTGTTTTTGGTTAGATATTTATTTGAGCAGACTAACTAATCAAATAAATGAATAAATAAATAAACATTTAGGGTTCTAAAAGAATGTAAATTTTTAAGACTACACTTAATAAGCTGTTTAATTTAAGTTTTTATTTCATATTTTTGGTGCAATCGTAGCACTGCCTGACGTCATCTTTAATGGGAGTCCATCTCCACCTAATGAGCGGTTTAGGGAACCTTTCTAAACACAACTTGACTTAGTTTTTTCCTAATGTTTACTTGAGTTACAATAAAAAACAAAAAATCAAGCCAATTTAAACAAACTAAAAGCACTATTTGTTTGAGGGTTTGGGCCATTTAAGCATTTAAATTTCCTTTAGTTTGAAAACCTTCCTTGTTTTCATGGTCTGAACCTTTAATTGTTGTCTTCAGACACAACACTGGCTGATTACGGTTCAAATATGTAGCAGGAATGTATTTACTATAAGCAGAGCAGAAATAACAGGCACTTAGTTCCCACCATAGGTGACAAACATGGTGTCATCATGGCGGCGTTCCGAGCCTGAACTCTTGCAGCTCTCCCTCTCAGGATCAGAGCTCCTTTGTTGTTCCCGTTTGATGAAAGCAAAATACAATGAAGCTGAGGAGAATTGAGCTGAACTTGTCACCCCCACCTGCCCTGCGTTGGCATTCGGTTTGCAGTTCCCCATGGCTTATTGACGTCCTGTAAACTTGACTCAACCTTCTCCGTGTGAAGAACCTTGTTCAGAACAAAGACCAACGCTGCAGTCTTCAGGGTTACGACCGAGTTGGCGCCAACGGCCTTCAGAATGCCAACCAGCCGCCGTCCATCCCACCCAGTCTTCCCCTTCCCTTATTTAATGACACCCCCCGAAACCCCTTTTTTTGGTGCGCTTTTTATGTTCAGCTGCTTCTATTATTTCAATCCCTCTATTTTCTATTTGTTTTTTTTTTTCTCTTTAAACCTTTAATTGCCCCACCTCACCTTTACTGACCTCTGTTCACCTCATCTGCTATGGTTTTGGTTCAATCCAGGTTTTTGGGGATTTTTCCTCCTGTTTGCATCCATTCTGTTCCATCATTGCCTGAAACGCTTGATTTACCTCATTTGGTTTATTTATTTATTTATTTATTTTTAAAGAAAGCAAAAGCTTCAGATGCTGAGGAGTAAATTTTAATTTAGCATGGTGTAGAGCTCTGTCAAATCTGTAGAAAAATGCAAAAACAAAAAATCATAAACAATTGACTAGAAATGTACCATCTGTTTCATGTTACAGCTAAACCACATTGTTTTTTTTTTTATTTTTATGTCCCTTATTTTAATTAAAACAAGGTGGAGAATATAATGACATTTGAAGAACTATCAAAAAGGGGTCGTTATCGGGAGTATAGAGACTATAAAATGTTCTTTTAGCTAACAAAGCAACACATTTAGAGCAGTTTTTTATACCAAGATTGTAAAAAAAAATTATGTAAACATTTTGCATTTTAGATAAAAAAATAAAATAAAAAAAAGATTCAGAACTCTTTAAGAGGAAAATTTTTAGTTTCAGCTGGTTTAATTTAATAAAAAGTCAGAACCTTTTGCTATATGATTAATCATTGATTAATTGAAAAATTAATCTACAGATTTATCGATTTGCAAAATAATAATTTGTTGCAACCCTAATGTGATGAAATATTACTATTGAATATCTGGCCTGGTGCACAAGCTTCCCAGATTGAAAAGCCAATGAAAACAACACATTTTAAAGTGATTGTTCTCCTTTCCCAGATGAATAAATCTGGATTGGAGAGTGTCACATGCTGTTGTTTTAACTCAAAGTATTTAGTGAAAGATGTACTTATTTGGCCAAGACAGATTAAGAAGGGGCATCTTTTATATTCTGGTTGACTAAATCTCAGTTTACTAAACAGAGAATTACAAATGTCTGAAATGTTCCAGCAAAGCAAAGCAACATATCGATTGTGGGGAAACTAAAAGCTGTAAAGTCTAACCCCTTGTTGACTGAGTTGGGATGAAACAGGTTGTGGTTTGTGCTTGTGTTCAGGTCCCAGGAGCTCAGGACTTGGTCGATTTCTCCCCAGTCTACCGCTGCCTCCATATCTACACTGTGTTGGTGAGTCCTTCCTCTTTATGTCCTCGCTTCCTTCCTACAAGCAAAATAACAGCAAACTCATTTCCACCTCTGGTCATAATCCACCTCTGATCTCTGCCTGGCTCATGCACACCGCCGCTGGTTTAAACTGGCCGGTTAAAGGACCTGTTCTGCTGAAAAGTGCAGATGAAACTGAGTAGAATGCGTCTGATCAGTCTATGGCATTATCACACAGATTGAGTTGGACAATCATCCGCAGCGTTGCCTTCAGACTGCAGGAGGTTTGTGTGCTGAGGGGCTCCTCCTGCTGCTGCTGGTGTTCTCTGAGGCCTCCAGCTCAGGCCTGGCTTCGCTCCAACCTGGCTGCGTGTCTCTTCTCAGTCTGAGCGAAAGCGACGCGGGTGGAGGTGTTGAGTGGGCCACGGCGGGGTCAGCTGCACATTTCGGGCCCTGACTGAGTGTTTGTATGTTTGCCTGCAGGGGTTGTGACCGGGCCAGCTCGGCCACAGGGTCGGCATTTCTCTGCACTGTGAGATTGTCTGTGTGTGTCTTAAGGGGGGGGGGTTCAGCAACAGGAAGTGCATGAACTTTGACAGGAAGGAGAAAGCCAACAGACAGGAGAACGATGGAGGGAGGAAAGAAAAGCAGATGAGGATTAGAGAGGAAGAAGTGATGGAGGGAGTGTAGGAGGAAAAACACTGAGCCTATAAGGTTTAGACAGGTGATGGACAGGAGATGAATGTTTTGAAGCTGCTTTTTTTTTATAAACTCCACCTTTAAAAGGTATTTGCTCCTCAAACTGTTTCCATTTTATAAAGATTAGTCAGCTGATTATACGGCTTTCACAATGTATATGAAGAAATCTGAGCATTTTATGGCGTTTAAAGCAACTTCCTTCACTTTGACAACCCTAAATAAAATCTAGCGCAACCAGTCGCCTCAGAAGTCGGCTAATTAGCAGATAAAAGCAATCCTTGTTTGATCTAACCTCTGCGTGGATCCAGATGTTCTTTCAAGGCTTTAGAAGTTTTGCTGGAGAACATTAGGGAACAAAAAGCCTCACGAGGGCCAGAGAACACAGCAGAGACGGGTCAGGGAGACGGAGGAGTGTAATTAAAGATCCTAATCCGTTTATGTCCCACAGAGCTCAGCTCCGTTCATCATCTAATGATGGAACGAGTAGAAATGGACCTAAAACACGCCCAAACTGAATGACGTTACTCAAGTAGAGGAATTGGTCAAGAAAATTTTTTTGTTTGTGTAATAAATACATAATGAGACATCTCAGCCCTAATGATCCATCACCAGTCGTCAGGGACAGGAAAGCTGGTCAGAACTGATGGGAAGATGAATGGAGCTAAACACGGGAGTAAGTCAAAGAAAACCTGATCCTTCACAATGAGGAAAATGACATATAACATGCCAGAGACGGTAGGAAAGTTCTCTGCCTTCTGCTCCTCATGTTTTAGATGTGTCCTTTATTTAAATGATTGCACTGCCTCTTCAGGGTGCCTTCGAATGTAGAAGCCTGTTAATCAAACATTTATTGAGATCAGTTGTATTTGTTACAGGTGTAGGAGGAAGACAGTGGGTCCTGAAGAGCAGGTTGGAAAACAACTGGTTTAGATCAAAGCATTACACATTGATGTTTCCCTCCATTTTCTCTATTGTTAAACTAATGTTTAATTAAAGCTAGCCTAGTAAACCAGCCCCAAGCGGCCAAAATAATTTTTGCCTGCGAGTGGTCTAGCCTCAATCAATGCCCCAGGCTATAGAACTGGCTGGCCAATCACAACGCAGAGATGCGTTTTGAAAATTTTGGATGCAAAGCGGGCGGGATTTTGAGGGCGTGACGACAAAGCTGAACGACGCTGGAGAAAGCACAACAAGGAAGATGGCAACAACTATTGAACAGTTCTCGTTTGACTCAGCTTTGGAATCAGTTTAGGATTAGACTTCGTTGAAACATGAGCAGGAAGAGGCTCTACGTTCATTCATTTTTAAGAAGGACATATTTGCCGTTTCACCGACAGGCTGTTCGTTTACACTCCCCCACCAGCTTTCTGTCGCGCTTACTACGTCACAGTCAGCTGCCCTCATTGATCACAGCGTTGGCCAATAGGTGCAGACATGGTTTGAAAAACATCGGGTTGGTCTCATCAACAATCTTCCGATGTCTCATTCATCAGATCCAGACTAAATTACACATTTAATCTCACATTTAGTCTGGTTTATCAGGCAAGTAAAAAGCTGCAAAGCCTGGGAGAAATGGATGAGGAGCTCTTGTTGTGTACTGCTTAAAGGCTTATTTAGATATCTATGAGGAGCAGGGTTTGGTAGGAAGCATTTTAATGCTGGTTTAACACACTGAGAGGAAAGAATGCGAATAAAGAACAAATTAGAGGAGGATTTAATAATTGGGGCTGGGAGGGTAAGGGCTGCTGGAGGTGTAGCAGTAGAAAGGACAGGAGAGAGTGAAGCAGCTGAGGAGCGATAAGGAGGAGAGGGAAGGGGGGGACGTGGTCATGGGGAGGCCAAAAGGGCAAAAACAGGAAGGTGAGGTAGAAAACACAACACAGAAGGATTGAGATTAGAGAGAGGAGCTAGCTACTGTGGGAGAAGAACTGATGGAAGAGGAGGAGGAGGATGTTCTGCATGAGGAAGGTGTTGAAAGGATTGACCTGCTGACCCCTGAGGTCAGCTTCACCCGCTCTGTTAGCTCTGATGTTTCTGCTCACGTTGGAAAGGAACATATTCTGCAGCTCAGTTTCCAGCTTTTTAGATGGATGCCGTCTGAAAGCCTGGTTTAGGTTGAGAGCGAACTGCTCTCACATGCTCACAGCAGAACGCTTTCATTTGTTTTTCTAGGGAACCTGGATGAGGAATCTTCTTTCCTATCAGCCGGTTTTTCCCCTCTCTCTGTTCACCGTTTTTTCCGAGCCTCGAGTCCACGTTTTTCAACCAGTCGTTGAGCGGCGCTGAGGCCGAACAATACCCCTTTGTTACTCCCTCGCATGTAGTTCATGTGGCAATGTGGACCGAGTTATGATTGATGTAAACATAACCAAGCAGAGAGGAGGGGAGGCTGACAGCGAGTTCCTTTTTTTTTTTTTTTTCTTTCTTGAGAATCGGAGCTTAGACTTTCTTCTAAATGGATCCATTGGTTGGAATAAAGTGAAGGAAAATCAAGCACACACACACCGAGGCTTTACTGCCTTAAAAAGAAGGGAAAATGGTGCAGGTTGCTTTTTTATGATTCTCCAGTGTGGAAATGTTCTAAAGAAAGGAAAATGTAGAAGGAGCAAAATAGGACTTTCTTCTTCTCCAAGTCAACCATCCATCCACAAACTAATCCTCATTTGTTTCCTTGGCCTGCTTACTACCAGACTTGTAAAATCAAGATATTTATAAAGAAAGGACCCGTTTAACGAGATGAAGGAGGCAAAAGATCTTGAAAGGCAACATATTCTGCCCTGTTCAAACTAACTCGGTCTGGAAATTATTAATTGTTATGCAAAAATTAGGGGAAACATGGCGAAAAAAAGAAAAAAAAGTGGTTCATCACACAAAAAAGTCACTGAAATGCGTCAAAGACTCGTCTTGGTTATAAAAACCATGTATTTTTCCTCCCACACTGTTTACATTTGATCACTGCTGCACTTCAAGAAATGGAAATCTCATTGGAGCTGTAAATCGAAATGTATACACTTATTTATGACAATAAAAGTTGTCCGATTCTAAGTCTAAACAACCTGAACTAAACCCTAAATCATTATCCTGGCCTGAGTAGGGCTTTTATTCATTATTCTTGCAACTTTTTTTAAATTAAACTTCTTTAAATGCATAATTGAGAATTGTAGATATAGTTTATAATTTCAGGGTTGAATTCCTGGCTGATCAGGTGTTTACCCACTTGGACCAATAAAAAAAAATTAAAAAAAGTGTTTGTTTTTGTCTCTGCATATCTTCTCACCCCCTTTGTTTCTGCGGCGGTACAAAGGTCACAGCATAATCGCATCATCCCAGGCCTGGACTTCACCCTGCCCAAGTTCCCCTCTCTGGGATCTCAGGGCCGTAAAACGAAGAGTTCACGGCCGGTTGCTGCCGCTGGCTCCATGAATGCTCATTGTTCAGCTACGGGTCAAACTGGGAATTGAAGAATTAGAGCAACTTTTTTCACCGAACAACATCAAACTAAACAGAGTTCAAAGATGTAATCTAGGACTCCTACAATGCCTACAATGATTTTCTTGTGAAAATGCTTTTTCTTTGTATCTTTTTGTTTTCGGCTGACATCCATCAGCCAAGATTTTCTATTGAAGAAACAAAAAAACAAAAACAAATGTTGCTTACTTCAACTGGAAACTATATAAAGTGTTAATTTCCCCCCAAAATCAGAGCGAAATGAAAATGTTTCCTTATGCACAGAAGCAATGTCATGCTCTTCTTTTAAGCCCCATTTATAAAACATGTTTATTACTTTTCATTTTAATCAACATTTCAATTATTTAAATTAAAAATATCAAAAAAGTACTTGTTTAATAAAATACAATGTATAGAATATTTTTAAGTCTTGACTCTTCATAAATATCACCTGCATATTAATTTCTTAAAAAACACAATGTCTAAATGATCTGAAGCTGAGCCTGTTCGATAGTACTTTTGCCGATAATTTCTAGGAGCCGTGTTATTAGATATGCTTAAATTCGACATAATATCGGTACATTTGATTTCCTACATGTAAACAAACCCTTAAGTCTACAATTTTGCTGTACATATTAAGGAATAAAATGCATCCCATTAGTAGTAAAAAAATATTCGAGTTCAGTCTCAGGTAGTTAATTGAATCTAAAGCCAATTAGCTTTTTATCAAGACAGGTGTACGCTTTGTTGGAATACCATCTGCTGCATTAAGTACAAATAATTGTGCTTATTGTGAAAAGTACTGGATTTTTTGTCTTTCTTCCCTTTATAGAGTTACATGCAAAGCTAAATTGGACCTGAGGGGCACTAGATAGTAACGCCTTGATGCTAGCATACAGAGTTGTTAATTGCCTGCTTTTTTCTGGTTTCTGAGGTGTGTTTTGGTGTATGATGGAAATTCTCGCAGCTGCCTTAAACATTTGGCTTCAATGACTTGGGCAGCCTAAATATAGACATTATAATTGCGGTAACTCTTACTAATACAGTACGTCATTAACCATGTAATAACCTGGTAATAACAGAGAAAGTTACACTATATTACCAGGTAACAAGAAAACTTTATGGAGAATTGTACTAAGTGCTGTGCTTCAAATTTTAGGCGGACAAGGTAAAGTCAGACTTCTTAGATTTCAAGATTCATATTAATTTCACAGACAGCAATAAATGAATGTGTTATCTGTTAAAATGCAGTTTTTTACTTTGTATTTAACAGAAAACCAAACCTACAGGAAGCCAATCTTCTTAAATAAACTCTTATTTATATGTAACTTGAGTTCAGTTTTCTATTGGTAGGTGGTGGCCAATAATAGAAAATGTTACCTGGTAACCTAATGGTAATTAAGACATTTCATAATCACATGCAAGTTATTATTTTGAAATCATATACCTTAATCTTGGGTTAATCACCCCAAAAAAGTTTTTCTTGTTACCAAGTGCTATAGTGCGATTTGCTATGTTATTACCATGTTATTACATGGTTATTGGTGTACTGTTTAAAGAAGGCGTTACCATAATTACCAATCTGAATAAAACGCATAATTCCAAACAAATGCACGTTTTTGCATAAATCAATTTAAAGATGATAAAACTTTGGGTTTATTACAAAAATAAATCTATGTATTTGACTATGCGGACTGGAGGAATTGGGGCAGAAACTGTCATGTAGACATTAGTGAATAACCCAATGTGCTCATTTGTTTTCTCCCCGACTTCTATCGCAATGAAAACAGCTGCTGGTCAACACAGCAGAGTAAAGTATGCGAGTTTATCCGTGGTGGTCTGGTCAGTTGCTGAGGGGTTCTGGTTTAACGCTTTTATCTCTGACCTCAGCGGTGACTGTGGGCCTGGGTTCAGACCTCAAACAGACTCTAATACAGCCCAGAGAGAGATAAGAGATAAAGAGCTTCTGTGTAATGGAAAAGAGAGGGTGGTTTGAAGGCCGTCCAATGGAGTCGGCTAAAACTGAATCCGCCACACAGAGGACAGTTGAACTTGTATTAATGACCTGGTAGAGAAAACGTTGAACCCTGTCAAGCATAAACACCAATCATACCCCAAAGTTTTTTTTTTATTTTTTCATTTTGTTTATTTAAGTCGGAAATTAGATTTTGGTGTAAAAGTTTGCAAACTTATACTCTTGCTTTTTTCTGTATTTCCACCTTTTTTATTTTGTTATTTCTTTTTTTTTTAAACCCTGGTTTTATGTTTTAGGGTTTACGTGATGTGTTTGAGAACTACTACAGGAAGCAGAGGAGGAAACAGGCTCGCCTTGTGCTGCAGCCCCACTCTAACATGGTATGAACTTGCACTGTCACTGTTGCTAAGGAGGCACTTTGTTATCCGCACACATCTAACTGAATCCTTCGCACACCTCTCCGGTACACACACCCCTCAACCTGACTCACTGATCCTGCTAGTAAGCACATTAACAAATGTCAAAAAGTTGGACATTTGTATAAATAAAACAAAGGAAAAGACTGCTACATTTAACCAATATTTGCTGTATTAAATTAACAATAATAGGAGTATATAAAGCTTTTTATATTACTTTTGGCATATTTAAATTGGGCTGAGATTGGGGCCAGAATAAATCAGAAGTCGTAAATCAGATATTTTTACTGTTGGAGATTTGCTTGGACACTCATCACTGTTCAATATTTAGCATTTAATACTCAGCGTATCAGTTTAAAGAGAATTTGTGATATAAGCTAGTTAAAGATCAACTTAATGGTTAACTGGAGGTAAGTTGATGTCTATCAACGACTTAAATAGTTGGCTAATCTGGATTAAAGCTAATGGCCATGTAAAGCTAATTACAGCTAAGCTAAAAGCTACAAAGGATGAACTGCTAAACTAACAGAATTAAACATAACAGCTAACAGGTGTCAGTTTAACAGCCACTAACAGTCAAGCTAATCACTACTCTTGGTAAAAGCAACAGCAAAGTAGAGTTGGGGTAAAAGCTATTCAGCTATTCAGTCAGGTTGACAGCCATGTCACACTCCGTTCCGTCCCGGAAGCACGATCCGTTCCACGCATGCGGCATTCGTTAAACTGCTTCTTTGACGTCATCATCAGATATACTCAGAGCAGTCCGGCAACATATGATTAAACCATGTTTAAAAGCTTTTTAGTTGTTTCTTTCTTTATATTACACACTTTATAGTTTAAGGTTAAAACAAAATGAAAACATAAAACTTAAAAACACTAGTATTATGTTTAAATCCAAAGCCGAAAAAGCTGGCTCCCGGAAGTAGCGTAGGATCGCATTTCCGGTGCAGATCGGGCAGACGCAACTGATAAAAACGATTTTAAGGCATTTATTTCCTCAAGAAATACATTATTATTACATTATTAAAAGGAAAACGTCATTTAGCTTTTTTTTAACAAAATAAAATCAAGGATGACCCGGATGTTTATCTGGATGGCACATGAGCAGAACGGATTGTGCTTCCGGGACGGATTGGGTAGTGACAGGCTACATGGGGTAAACGTTAGCAGGTTTTGTGATAAGGCTAACTACTAGCTAAAGTTGGTGTTACAAATGGTTGGGCTAGAAGCTATTAGCAGTCGAATAAGTGAACAGCTAACTGGAGAACGAGAATGTGGCAAATATAAATTAATCCCTATTGTATTAGCAATGTTGCTAGCAGCTATTCTTTGTCAAGTCTATGGTTATTTTGAAAGTCAAAAGTCAAGCTAAGGGGTAACATGTTTCACCAAAAGTAAAATGGAGAACATTTAATGGGCGGGAGTTAAGTAAACTAACAGAAATCTGTCTAAGCCTTCATTCAAACAGACTGTGCTTTTTCCTGTCTGTTGCAAATAGACACCATCTAAATGTTGGACTAATTCCCACTGGCAGCATGGTGCTGCTGCATGACGGACAGCCCAATGTGAAATGTGAACTGATTGGATGGAGCAAAATCCTTGCATTTCTAAATACTGGATCAGTCAGACAGGAAGTCAGAAGCAGGAAGAGTAAATCAGATCCAGGAAATTTTCAAAATAAAAGGGGAGGCTATTTGGTTGGATGAGCTGATTCTAAAAAAAAAAAATAAAAATAAAAAATCCCATGATATTTCTAAAGTTGATGTCCTTTTACAGCAATTTTGTGTAAGCCAGCAGTTTATCATGTAAAAAATCTTTGGAAATCCTTGGTGCAGTTTACTGCCACTTCCTGAGTGGTTAGAGTTGCCCCTATTTAAAATATCTTTTAAAATATACTTGATTGAAAGATATTTGAATTATATGCTGAGGAAAAGCGCTGATCCAAGTTGGTCCAGGCTCCCAAAAGCAGGGGAATATTCTCTGACCTCACTGCTAACTCAGAAGGCCAGCTTCGGGATCATGTTGATTAGCGATTAGGGGGCTATACAGACCATACAACCCAGCTTGGTATATTTTTTGTTGGGGAATGGAAATAAAATTGGCCAGACAACAAATTTAGCATGCCTGGTTTGGAAAAGTCCATAATTTTAAAACAAAACTTGTGGGAGCCCCGTTTAGTGCTGTCACAGAAACATTGAAGTTTCCAGAATAAAGGTATTTGCACTATTTTTATTTTTTTTTTAAGTTTTACAGTACAGCACAGTATAAGACATCATAAACATGCTTTCTTCTTGCAATTTGCACTCTGCGAAGATGTTTTAAGCAGATTTTGGATCGTTCCTGGTCAACGCTTTTATTTTGGTCATTTTCATTTTTGTTGTAATTGTCCTCTCCTCTCCCGCCATCTTCTGTTTCCTTTTTTTCTACCCTTCTCTAGCATGAAACCCTGGAGGGATACAGACGGTACTTCAATCAGATTGTTGGGTAAGTCCACTCTTTATCAGTAAGCTCTGCCGTTTTTATCACTTCCTTAAATAAACTATTATAAATGTAGAGCTTGAAGTACTCAACATGTCCAAGTGACATGGCATTTTAAAGTTCCTGATATCATCTAGATATACATTCAGCCAGAACTGGTATCCTGTGTGCGTTGTCACCATTTTCATGACATTTAGGAGTAGGAAGCCTTTTATTCAAATATCAGTTATACGTTTGACATCTTTTCTGCTTATTAGCATGCTGAAAATGTCCTCGATTCGATCTAAATCTTGGCTGATCGGAAATTCAAAATCCCTTATTTACAACGACACTAAATAAAATGATCCAATTATGACGTGTGTGTAAGTGTACAAAGGTTTCGATCGGTTTAAATCATTTGAGGATGCGTAGAACTGTCTTATTTCAATGAAACGCTTTAGTAGGAGTAGAAGAAGCTGCCTTTTGTAAACAAACCCGTACCCTATCTGTCTGCTCGTCTATAACTTCAGCTATTCTTTGTACCTGCCCCTCCACGTCTTTTTCTTCACTTCTTCAGTCGGGTCTGTTGATGTTGTTTTATCAATACTTTTCTGTTCATAGCCTTACCCATTTTCTCCACTCCCTACCTTTTATTTATGCTTTTCTCCTCCTACAATAAATATGTGTAAGGGATTAATAAATATGAGTAAATAAGGGATGCTCAGACTCTCTAGGCCTCAGCTGATGTGTTGAATGTTTAAGTTTATCACAGGAGTAAAAACTTCTCTCTGTTGAACAAAAACAGCAGTATGAGTGTTGCTTTTTGAGATTCCCAATGAATTAACCTATAGAACGATGTCCTTTGAACAAAATAGGCTAAAGCAGATCGGCACATGAAGCGCCCGGTGATTTGAGGTTCGTTTTTTCTCTTCTGAGTTGAGTGGGAGGTAATGTGCTAAGGCTAATTTATAATCTACAAGTGAGAGATCAAGATACTGTAATAAATCCTCTGGAAATATCTGAGGTTTAGTACTGTTAAGTTTTCCAAAGTTTCTACCAAAATCTAAATGTTAGAAAATGTTTGAAATCAGTCAAAAAGTGGGCATCTACTTGCAGCAGTGTGTAATGTGCAGAGAGAACTAGCCATGGACCTCACTGCAGCTCTTTGTGGTCTGGCAAGTCTGAGCGGGCACCGCTTTGATTGAGACGTTCTGTCAGCGGACAGAAACCAAAATCACTTTGCGGACGATTTGATCCGTTCGGTCAGGCATCATGTCAGGAAAATACCGCAGTGTGTGATCGACGAGTGTGACACTTGGACGGCGGAGGCTTTAGACGCCTGGCGGGATGGAGGAACTGTTTGCTCCGAGTCATCTCTGCTGCTGCTGTGGAAATGTACAAAAGCTGCATGAGTGTCATTGAAAGTCATTGGTAGTTTCTATAGCAGCTTTTTGTCCCTTCATCATTCCTTATTTCATTCTTCATTAAGTCTTGGTGTTTCTCTCCTTCTGTCCAGCTTCTTTGTTGTCGAGGATCACGTCCTTCACACCACGCAGGGATTGGTGAACAGAGCCTACGTGGAGGAGCTTTGGGAGTTGGCCTTGTCCAAAATTGTTGCTGCCCTGAGGACGCACTCTGTAAGATGTTCTAAAATACCTATCATCAATCATCCAACTCCTTTTCACCGATTATCCCCACTGTTTACTCTAAGGTGGTGATAACCAAAGTTGATTGTGCTGTCAGCTTAGACCAGGGGTCACCAACCTTTTTAAGAGCTACTTCATGAGTACTGAGTCATAGGAAGAACTACCAATAATGACCCATGAACTGGAGGGATCAGCATTCACCTTAACTTTATACTAATAAACATATTTTTATGGGATGGAGGAAAGGAAGGAAAGGAGGAGGAGGAAGGAATGAAGGAAGGAATGAAGGGGAGGAGGAGGAAAGGAGGA
>NW_015150952.1:63417-66441 GCF_000732505.1 Cyprinodon variegatus
AAGGAGGAAGGAAGGAAAGGGAGGAGGAGGAGGAAAGAAGGAGGAGGAGGAAGGAAGGAAGGGAAGGAGGAAGGAAGGAAAGGGAGGAGGAGGAGGAAAGAAGGGGAGGAGGAAGGAAGGAAGGAGGGAGGGAACAGCGTTCACTTTAACTACAGGAGGTAGGAGGAGGTAGGGAAGGAAGGGAAGAAGGTAGGATGGAAGGAAGGACAGAATGAAAGAAAAGAAGGGAGGTGGGATGGATGAAAAGAAAGATGGAAGGAGGGAGGGAGGAAGGAAGGAATGGTGGTAGGGAGGAAGGATAGAAGGAGTTATAGGATGAATGGATGGAGGAAGGAAAAGAGGGAGGGAGGAAAGGTTTTTTGTTTATATTATTTTTGAAATATCTATAAAGGCTCAAATACTCTGTATGATTAAAATGGTCCACCGGTGATTTGTGCTGTTTTCAGAAGATGCTGTGGGCACCCCATGAGGCCCCTGATTTGGTGACCCCTGGCTTAAATTTTAGTGCTAAAAGTATCCACCCATCTCTTCTCACATATATGAACAGCCATGCCACTGTTAAACCGTACGGTTAAATCCATCATCAGGTCAACCTTTGCAGCTTATGACCTTTCATCGTGGTTCAAGTGTTTCTGGGATTTTTTTACGGTTCTCCCAGAAGTAGCTTTGTGAGGTCTAACACTGATTTTGGCAGAGCAAACCAGTCCCCCAGTCACCCAACTGATTCCTGCCAAAGGTGTTCAGTCATGTTCAGAGAGGGATTCTTCACAGACAAGTCATGTTCTTTCACACCGAAGCCTGTCATGGAGTTTGCCATGCTGCAGTAGTTCATAGTCATGTTGGTGCAGGTGGAGGCCAATCCCAAAATGTTCCCATGAAACCAGGAGTGTGAAATTCACCTGATTTCACGCTCTGGGCTTGAAACCATCCAGGAGAGAGTTTTTTAATAGATGGGCTGAGCACAACAACTTTTAAAAACTGTTCCACCATCATTACACTTTCTGCGCCAAACTTTGCATTTGACACAACACAGGCGAGCAAACCTTTTTTCTTCTCCTGACTACTGCCAAACCCAAACTCAGTTATGATTCTTCACCTCAGAGTTCATCTCTGCACAGCCTTAGGGTTGAGGCAGGGATGTAGCTGCTTTCTACGGCCTGCCTTTGAGCTAATCTGAAGAACACATGAAGGTCAAAGGTTTGCATTGTTTCCTGTATTTATCTACTTACCTAGATGTTGGGTTTTACGATGCTATGGCCATGAAAGTAACTACAACCCATGAGTTTAATGACTATTCATGGACGATTGAATACTTTTTTGAAATGTGTCATACGATTTTCCTTAGTGTGTGCTTTAGATCAGCCAATGACGTTTTTTTTTTATCCTGAGATTCTGTTGATTCTGACCCAAGTCTAACCATTCCCTGAAATGAACCATTTATTTTTTTTTTTTTGAGCTGCTTCTTGAAGCTAATATTGCTTCTTCCCCCCTACTTGCATATTACAAATAACAGATGTTTTAAAAATTCCAAAAAAGAAGTATTACTAAATCAAACAAAGAATAAATGAATAGCGACCTATGCATAACGAAAAAAACAGATGTATCCGTCTACCTGTTGCTGGTGTTGTGTAGCTGCTCTCTGCTGTTCAGCCAGCCCAGCGGTCTCCAACCTTTCATATACAAAGTACCATTTTACCTTGAGTCAGGGTTAGTAAACGTTACTAATATTTTTATTAAATATCTTCCGTAGGAAATCTGTTGCAATCTTAAACAACCAACAGTTTATTTGTATTTTTAGCTTTTAAAACAAGTAAAAACAAAATAATGCATAAAGATGAAGCATGGTTTTGTCTTTTATAGGAAGTTATTTGATGTAAACTAAATTATAGTAAGAAAACACATAAGCTAATTCAAAATAAAATGGCTCTAAAAACATTTCTAATCTTATTCTGTTGTAAAAAACTCAATTCAAAAATTCTTTTTAACCAACTTAAGCTTCCAAGACTGGTATTTGCTCTAGTAGTACATTAATTATTTCTTTACGTCACTTTAACCGCTATTAAGAGCCATTGCAGGGAGTCCATATAGCGCTATGTGTTTCTGGAGCCGCAGGTTGCAGACCGCCTAGCAAGCTGGATGGCTGAAACTCATGGGAAATGTTTGGGGTGGTAAAAAAAACAAACAAACATTTATATTGGTAGAGAAAATGAAATTGACATCCTTCTTTAGCCCCATTTACACTACCGTCTGAAAACTGATCCCTGCCAAGCTGGGATCAGTTAACAGCACCGAGCTCGGTTACTTACGACCATTTACACACCATGTTAGCGTGGTTCCTTACCTCCTAGTCACGATCTACGGTACCGCTGCTCTCTAGAAGTAAAAAAGCTAATCAACATGGCGGCGCCCGTAACATTCAGGAAGTTTGCGGAGAGTCAGGCGAAGAAGGCAGCCTTTGGTGAATTTAGTTGACAGAGTCTGCTTTTGGGAAGTGGATACAAAAAACGATAGTCTAAGCAGGAAACAACAAGAGATGCAGAATCATCACTGGAAATCATGTGGCACGGTAGGGAAGCTTGTATTTTTATGAATGAGAGATGACGCAGTCTGCTCACGCTCTCTTTATCTTAGAATCGAGCCAGAACTGAACCGCGCCGAGCCCTACTGATGAACTAGTAACAGTTTAGCTTGGTTTGGTTGCGTCTGGCGTGGTCCGGTTCAGTTGTGTGTGCCATTTACACTCAGCAGTTATCTCGGTTACTGTGCTCGGACCGATATTGGCATGGTTTCAAAAGGGTAGTGTAAATGGGGCTTATGTCCCCATGGATAACAAATATCCACTTTTATCTCATCTTCTCTCCTGTTAACTGTAGCATGTATAAATAACAACTGGGACTTGCTTATTAGACTCATACACTTGGATTCACTTATTAAAGCTACAGTGTATAATAATTACAGGGATATACAGTCAGAAATGTAATATATTATACATAACTATGTTATTTATCATCATCTACGAGCTCA
>NW_015150952.1:67884-70295 GCF_000732505.1 Cyprinodon variegatus
ATTGCTATGTTGAAATGAGCATGATGATCTATTTTGGCCGTAAAAGAAGCAGATAAAAATCTAAAGGTCGTTGCTAAAGACCTGACTTTTCACACTGTGTCCAAGCATTTTAACGGAAAGTTGAGTGGAAGCAGAAAATGTAAAACAGAGCTATATTTGTGTTTAATGTCCCTTTTGAGCTACTGTAAATACACCTTATTCCAAAAGATGTATAGAACCGGATAGATTTAAAGTAACTTCATCTTGTCGGACTGAAGGAAAGGTTAATGTTTTAGTGTGACTCAGTCAGGTCACTGACTTAAGTTTTACAGATAGTATGTGAAGGGAGCTAAAATTTACTGTGAAAGAACACGCAAAAAGCTGTTCAGAAATGACTCTACAATCTTCCCCGTGGCTGTGTTGTTTATAACATAGCTTTTCTTTGTCAAAAAGGGTTTGTTTGTTTCTTTAAGTGGTCTTATATGTATGTACATTTCTTTAGTTGTTAGCCAAAAAAATATAAATTAACAAAAACTTAGCAATGACTCTAAACACTCCCTTATTTCTTGGAATATATCTGTATCAATGTCATAATTGAATTGAATGACGGGGATGGGTAATAACAAACACCTGCATATGACTCCACTGTCGCCCCAAAAACAATGTTTTCATTGATTTCACTGTCAAATAAACCTCAATATCTCAGTACAGCTATGTTTAGAAGCAGTAAAAACATGAACGTATTCTATTCCGTTGATTTGTTTCAAATGAGAATCTGTAATGATGTGTTGGTGTTTGAACGGTGACTACTGGTCTGAGCTGCTTTGAGCTCTTCTCATTGATAGACTCAAGTAGTCTCATCTTGATCTCAGTACTGCTTTTAGAAAATCTTCTTTTAATGAAAGAAAAAAACCAATAGAGATTTTGGACGAACAGCGTTTCAGTAAAACATGATTAAAAATATCAAATTTTTGGTTTGGTTCAGTGGATTTGATTTGTTGCCATATCATGTCGGCATGTTTTTCTCATAATTGTCCCATCCTGATATGCAGGGTTACGGTTTCCCCGTGTCCCAGCTGTTTGACATGCTGCTGGAAATGAGGGAGCAGTACGGAGAGATCCTGCTCAAGAGATGGAACATCACCTTCAGGTAGGGATCTGTAGGAATCTTGACTTCTGTGCTTTGGTTATCACAAGGTCAGGAGGCCTTTCAAACATTTTAAGACATCTGGGTGTGTTTTTAAGATCGGCCGCAGCCTGGGTTTGAAGTTTTACAAGCAGCCGGAGAGAGGAAGTGTTTTAAAACACATCCGTAACAGAATGGGTAGTACCCTTTTAGAACTCTGTGTGTGTTCGGGCTCGACGTGCCATTGTTTCGCCATCCCTTTTGTCCCGTGACACCACTGGGAATCAGAGCAGCGAGAGCGGACAAACAAACACACATTCCCTCTCTCCTTCCTCTCTTACTCGTTCACACACAAGCACTTGGGAAGCCACAGGAATGTTGTGTTGTATTGTTGGGGAGAGAGCCCTCTCCGGTTCACGGCCTCTCCATGGAACGCTGGAACGTCCGAGTATCGGAGCGCCAAAAAAAGAAGTGGGGGTGTTGACTGGAGGGAGGGTGGTAAGAAAACCTTAAGCATCAGAATGACCCCCTGTGGGACATATTGGTTGTTTCTAAGAAAGCAAAAGAGAGAGAGACAGACGACTGATGGTGTTTTTGTCTCTCATAGCATCTTTAGAGGAGACTTTAAAATATTAACCTGGGATTTCTGTTTGTTTTCTCTAGGCAGATTCTGGACCAGGACAACTTCAGTCCAATTCCGGTTTCAACAGAACAGGAATACAGACATTACACCTCCCAATTTCCCCAGCAAGACCCTGAATTGGAAAAGGTAGGAAACCACAAACAAAGTAAAGCCAAAATCCACGCCATAAAAACCTTGGAGCTAAACTCATTCTTCTTTGTCCTTAGCTTCCTTTCCCTAAGAAGCTTCCCTTCTCTGAGTTTGTACCCAAAGCCTACTGCCAACTGAAAGAGTTCATCTATGCTTGCCTAAAATATTCTGAGGACCTTCATCTAAGGTACATATGCCACAAAATCTGCACTTTTTGGTCATCTAGTTGTTAATAAGTGAACTCTAGTATGCTCCAATTGTAGCCGTCATCAAGGTCACCAGGAAATAACAAACAGCAGTTCAATAAAACAGGATCCTAAACTAAATACGAGTCAGAGCAAAGATCACATATTGTAGCCTGATAAACCAGACTAAATGTGAGATTAAATATGTAATTTAGATTGTTGATGAGACCAACCTGTTGTCTTTCAAACCAATGAGGGCAGCTGACTGTGACGTAATAAGCGTGACAAAATCGTTTGTGAGACTTTAAACTCGTAAGGCCGGTGTAAAACAGCGAATATGTCCTTCTTA
>NW_015150952.1:71056-139077 GCF_000732505.1 Cyprinodon variegatus
TTTAGATTTCCATCTTTTGTAGTGTATCTGGTAGGGTTGCACGGGTGGACCGGTCAGCTGATTAATCGGCCTTGAATACTTCCTCATCTACCTCATCTGAAAATCACTCACTGACACCTACTAAATGCTCATTTATATTTGAGAGTAGACATTTGAGAAGCTCTTATTGTTTCACTGATTCTGATTGTCTTTCAGTAAGATAAAACTGAAATAGTGAAGGTTTCTTATCTTATAACCATGGAAGCCGAGAGCGGTCATACTCAAATTTTTCCCCCCTATATAACCACATAACTATCTCGTTATCATGGTTAAACAATTAATTGTTTTCTTGAGATAACTAGACTCGGAGAGACTTAGACAGATTTCATTTTGTCATTTGTTATACACGAGTGTAAACAAAAATATGTTTTTTAATAACAGCTCTCTAGCCTAATTCATTTTTTGAAGTGCATTAGTTGCAACATTGTAATAAAAAACAGTAATTTAAACATATGGCAGTATAGGTACAGTTCTAACATTCAGTGTTTTTTTTGTTTTTTTTTTGATAACCCATTTTACATAACATTCAGCAGTCTAATAGCGGTGGGGAAGAAACTGTTCTGGAATCTGCTGGACCTGCATCAGATGCTGCAAAGTCTCTTACCAGAGGGCAGCAGGATAGATAATTATGTCATAATCATGAGAAAACGGTTATTGATTTCTTGAGATAACGAGATGCTTAACCTGTATGAGTAATGAACGAGGCTGGCAAACAGCCCTGAATTCCCAGTCCATCCATGCCTGTGGTGCCCGTTCTTGTGCTCGCAAATAATCCGTTTTTTAGTTTACTTTTTCTTTTCACTCATTGTCAGGTCGTGGTGGATGATTGGATGCATGGAAAACAATAGAAACAAGTCTGACTGTTTTCCTAATGAAAATCTTTAATCTGGACTCATTTCGGGGGTTAATACATCTTATACCTGTTACAGGCGTAACACTGGGGCTGTTCAGAAAACATTTCCGACGCTTAGGCATCGGAGGCATAGGTCTAAACTTATCAATCAGAAGTGGAAGCAAATCATCAAACCAACAACGTCGTCTCGTTACCTAAAATTTAAACACAGGTTTATTTACAGAATTACACATAGGCTGCCATGACTTATAAATCCACTCCCACTGTTGTGGTATTGAAGGATGTAATCAGTTTTAACACACACCAATCATCTCGTTATGACGACAAAACAACTTTCGTTATCTTAAGATAATGACAAAATTAATTTGTTTTCTTGAGAAAACCACCTAAAAAAAGTATCGGAGGGACACGATTTCTCTCGGCTTCCATATATAACAACAGATAGTGTCAGTTATTTTTAAGAAAAACATCAATATTGACCAAAATATGAAGGTCGTAAATTGGTGATCCGGAAATCTGCCATAGGTGCTCTCCTAATATCTGGTTATTTTATTCCCAAATTCTTTTCATGGAACATCCTTTGGTTAACAAATCCAGTTCCTCTTTCCCTCCAGATTATAGATTGGGCCACTTGGTTATGTGTTCCTGAATCCGATACGAATCTGATCTTTTCAAATGCGACCTGTGTCTGAACAGCCAGGTCGCATTCATCCGACCTGAACGCCTTTAGTAACCGACATGGGTCCCTATTCTACATCTTGTTACACATAAGCGGCAAGAAAACAAACACCATAGCGGACGATGATGCGGAGAGCAGTATTTTTTAAACCATCTTGAAAAGATTGAGGTTTTAAGGTTTGGAAAGATCGCCAGATGCGCTCCAGCACTACGTCCATGTTTACTTCCGTAAACACGAAGCGCGCTGGCTTGTGACGTCATTGCATCCTCTACTGCTCATGCGGGACACATGAGCTGTATGACTGCAATTCACACAAGAGATAACATACAATGCCGTTCACATTTCATATTTGGAAATGTGAACGGCAATGCAAACAAATTGGATTTCACAAAAATCAAATTGGAATCGAGCATCAAGGCCAGCAGTGTGAACGTAGCCTAAATCTGCAGCTTTGAGTTGAGCATCCCTCAGCTGATTGGTCAAAGAAAAGGAGCAGAAACAGGAGAAGGAGTGATTGGTATTTGGCTTGTAGTTAAGAGAATAAAACACACAGACCAACTAGAAAAGATTTCTTAAAACCCAAAATAGGAGAATCTCCACGTCAAAACCTCCTTCAAGTCTCCTACTGACCAGACAGGACAAATTGCTTCCCTCAATCAAAGTAATGACTCTCAACCCTTTGAGCTTGGTTGATTTCTACAGTTGTGCACACCCTGCTATCTGGTTACCGCGGGGGCACGCCTTCCTGTCGACTTCAAACACGCAGTGGCTCGCAGCAACGGAAGCAGATGGGACGAAGAAGCTGGATTATGGTCATCGATATCCCTGACCTCTGGTCTCGACCTGCTCACATTTGTAATTAGGCGGAAAGAAGCGATCCATGCACTTTGGGAGCTACTGCGCACTGCATAATTATTGGTACACCCAGTGGAGATGGGGACAATGGCTGTAAAAGAAACTTGGTGACCCCAAGATGCCACGCTTTGTTTTTAGCTCCCTAACTATAAACCTTAGTCCTCATTCAGCTTCGGTTTTCACGGCTCCAGCTATTTTAATCCTATTGTTTGCCAATAAAATGGGGAAATTGAATTATGTTTGATGTATTTTTGTATTGTAGTTTTTTCTGTCACAAAAAAATAAAGGTTAGGACTCTGCTTTAGTGAAATAAATCTATATTCTTTTCTTTTTTTTAAGAATACCAAATAGGAATTTAAGCTTGTGTCGCATCAAATTTGTACCTGAATTCAATTTTCCCAAGATTTGTGCAATTTTGTGCTGAAAGTCCTAAAAAGAAAAGGGACAACGTATTTGAAAAAGACATGGCTGATCAAGAAAATCAAACAGGTTTGATTTAACCAGACCTCACAATTCCTGATCGGGAGGTGGTCGTTAGAGGCTGCTCGCTGCTCATAACCCCCTGTACACTACAAGCTCACAACGCACAATCAAGCTGAAAGTTGGCCCGATCGCCTTGAAAATCGGACAGTGTACACCGGGCTTAACCAATTGACACCTTAGCCCTAAACCTAACCATTAGCAAAATAGAATGTGAGGACCGGCAAAATGTCCTCGCCTTGAAACAACTGATCCTCAATTTGATGGTGAAATTGGAAAAATTGTCCTCACTCTGAGACCAAGACAGGTACACACACTCACATATATATTAGTGCATTTGTTTCTCATATATTTAAATACATTCTTTTCTATAAATTCTCTAGTTTTGAGGTAAACACTTTTTTAATCCTCCTTTTTCTCCATTAACCACAGCCGCTTGGTAAAGACATCATTTTGTGACTTGACAGAGCTGGATGTTAGTTTGGCTGCAGCTCTAGTGATGGGACTTTGTGATTGTTCTGGAAGAAAAGGTGATGAGGTGGTGAAGACATGAAAATCTATGGGAAAGAGAGCTACTGGTAACTTAGACGGAAATAAGCGGAACTGTTTCGACCCAGGTTTGGTTTTCATAATCCCTGAATAATTTGTGGAAAAATAGTAGAAAGTGAAAAAGAGAGCTGCCACTCAGATGCCCGATGGTAGACGACTGTGGGTGTGAATGTGTCGAGCTGTAAATGTTAAGGAGAGTGTTGCTGAGAGAGTCCATGCTTGTTTTGCCTTAGTGCTTGAAGTGAAGACTAGATTGGTATTCCCCATAAGCTGACTGACTACAAAAACATCTACTTTTCTCCAGTGGAAAATTCTAGATATTTCCCCCCAGAAACTAACGTTTATGGTTTAGAAAAATAACAACAAATAAGAAAATGCACCTTTCAAGTGTGCATAAAGGGTGGGTTATAGGTTTAACAAACCTGACCTGTGTTATTGACTTGTTTTTTCACTGTAAGGAAAATCAAATGATGATATATTCACTAAGACATCCTCTGCCTTGTTGGTGCCAGATTTTAGGCTATTCCAAAATGTGCCATCCCAGACAAAAAGTGAACATTGCATTGTACTTGACCACCAGTAAGGTGTTAATTAGTTGGATTTGTGCTTCTCAAATAATTTTTACACTGAATGAAAAAGTTTTCCAATAACTAAAGACAAATAGTGCTTCTGCGTTTATATCTTCAGATGGGTAACCAAAAATAACCCTCTATACAAACTGGGTTTAACACGTTCATATATTTGGTTGCACTGTGTGGAAAATTCTCAGTTCAAGATGTCTACCTGTGTATGTTGTATTGTAACAAGAAGTGCACTGTGACTTTCAGACCAATGATCCCTGGAGTAAAGACTGGATATCTGACATATTGTTTCCTCCATCCCCCACTTCTGGTATATCTCAACTAAAGGTCAACTCACCCAGGCCCAACTGGCCTGGCTGTTACCTCTGAAATACTGATGATGTTGGGAACCCCAGCTGATTTGCAGCTATACAGGTATAGATAGATCAGGACCTCTAATGGTGTTCGGCTCCAACACTGTTCTTATTTTGAAAGACAGGTTCACCAAATCAACGCATGTTTTTCCAACATGGGTCAACCCGTTAACAATCGGCATCTTTCTCCCTTCCCATTGCTAAAAAACCCTCAAAAAACTGAGTCTGGCCCCTCGCTGGCAAGCTGCGTGGCATCTATCCGCCACCTGCTGTGTGTCTGGTGACACCATCATGCTGGGTTAGTATTGATGATATCACCAGTGCGGCAGAAATCAGGAAAGTAAACACTGGAGAGCAACATGTTAAGAAACCAGGGCGTAGTCAGTCTACTTTATTGTTTTACTCTTTTGTCCCTCCAAATCTCTTACCCGGGGCAGTGGCATGTTTATTAAATGTAAAGTGTTTCGGCTTGTAAAATCTGATGCAACTGACATGGTGTGTTGACATCCGTACGTTGTGCTCTATGATATTAAGTAATATAGTGCGTCAAACCGGCCCTCTGCCACTGAAAGCCGATTGTTCCTGGGTTTAAAGGGGTATTTTGGCCAGAGGGAATGGGCTACTAAACGCTTTCGGTCGACACATAAACACCCTATTTAGTAAACATAATTTATACTAAAAAGGCTAAAGCCATTTATTTAAAGTGAAATTAAGCGCCAATAATGATTACATACACACGGATGCATGCGTTGTTCATTGCATGCATCTAGTGGGTAATAACTTTCATATCTTTAACAATTCCATACTTTCTAGTTGTCACCAGTAATCTGCAACCTGCGGACATGAGCATTTGCCAATCATAAAATTTATGTCGGCTTGTGCACACCTGTCAGTTTATTGATATATCAAAACTTACTATACCTTTCTTTCTTTCTTTTTTTCTTTGTTTCTTTCAACCATGAGTAGATGTGACTTTAGACCAGGCTCGGACTGGGAATGATTTTTAGCATTTTTCCATCTACCCCGGCCCACTTATGCGCCCTCCCTGGATAAATACGAATACACATTGTGGATTAACCGATCTATCTTCAAGCATCACATGACAACCATCACCAAGACTTCTATAATGCGGCTTTTGGATTTGGTTATTAACACGGAGGCCACAGTGACTGCTGCTGTGTAACGTCCAGCAGGATTGCCAGATGTCACTGACTCACGTTTTCCAGCCCAAAAAATTTTCATAAACCGCCTGGATATACGAAATCTCACCCAATTTGAACCAAAGTCCAATGATCTCATAGGCCATAAATCTAAAGAAAAACATTTTTTACCTATAGACGGCCTTCCTAAACTGCCAGCTTGGGAAACATCCCAACCTGGCAACAATGCATGTAAGACTGGAAACGTTAGCCTTAAGATGCAAAACACCATCATGCACAGGAACATATTTTTGCAAAATATTCTAACATGAATTCGCCAAATATAAGAGGAACATCGTAGTTCGGTTTGAAGAAAGCATTTTAGTTTTATTATAATTTAGTTTGTTGCGAGGATTTTACACTTTGAACAAATAGAAAATTACACCATATGCCAACCGTCACAAGGATGTGCATGACAAGGAAGGGCTTTATACAGTATACTGCATGCATCATTTAGGTATTTAACATTGCATTACTTCTTGAGCTCCTCCAGTTATTTACTGTGACAGGTAGTTGCTTCAGCTGGAGACTAAGTGTTGGGGCCGGTATGGTTTAAGGAGGGCCGGCATTTGCATGCTGTAATTAGGACCGGCCCACCGGACAAATGCCTGTTATCACAGATTACCAGTCTGGGATTACCAGATTACCAGTCCGGCCCTGCTTTAGACGACTGTGGTGGTAAATAAACAACGCATATGGGATTTTTTCACGCCTCATAATCGGGGCTGGAGAGAGACTATAGATTTGGAATGAAAGTGAGCTGAGAATAAAGCCCTGAGTAACCGCTAAGGACGGGATATGCTTGGAATTCATAATTATCAAATGACACAAGTTCATTATTTAGATTTGTGTAAGATGGTTACGATTTTTGTCAGTTAGTTAGCGCCGCTGATAACTGCATTAGTTGAGTTGTATTTCTTGGATGATGATCTCCATGTATGCCTCCATCCATCCCTCAGTGTGTTGTTAACATGTCTGAGTCGAAGTCGTCTGGCCTCTCTTTGACAGAGCCGACCGCCGGCTGTTTGTGACTGATGGCAGCATAAATACAATGAAATTCAATCTGAACCCTGCGGTGGGTCTATATTTGTACACCCACAGAGTTCACTAGGATGCATTGACTTTTTGCCACTCGCTGCACACATCATTTCTGTCCACTCTGCACTTCTGCTGTTCCAGGTTTTTTTTCTTTTTCTTTTTTTTTCTTTATGCCCCCCTGAGTTGCCGGAACGTTTTTTGGATTCTTGAGCTTTTTTGGAAAAGGACAGAGTTTAGGATTCCAGTATTCATTCTCCCTCAGGCGAAGCTGCATGCGTCTGTGTGTGTTTAGGTTGAATTCCAAGCGCAGACAATTTACTGATTTGGTTGGAATGAGTGTGTGTGTGTGTGTGTGTTACCCGCAGGGTTCTGGAGTCAGAAAACCTCGAACTAAACAGAGATTATTCATCATTTCTCTGTTGGAATGATCCTTTTTCTTTTTTTTCCTGCTGATTATCTGTATTTTTCACCTCTTCAGACCTTTGCATGGATGTCTCCGGCTCTGTGTGCATTTGTTGCACAGTTTGATTCTTCCAGGAACCTGTTATTAAACCATTTGCCAGGGGAACTTGCTGCCATGCAAAATGTTACCGGACTCCCCAGTAACACGGTGCTGAAATTTGTCTGAGTTTCCTCACCAAACATCGGGCTCATTTCAAACAAAACAAAACGGATAGCATGTCAGTCATTTTGTTAAGCCGGTCTGCGTCTCTGCCATGAACTTTCTTTATTGGGTAACTTGAGCTGGTCTCAGGGTTTTGCCTGGCTGGTTGTGGAGAGTTGGTAATTTACTGACTATTAAAATCATGTTAGAAAACTTTATCAGAAAAGAATGATGGGCTTGTTCTGTGCATCCCTTTTTACCCTAGAACAGATCAGTTTATTGAAAGGTACCAGGATGGATTAAAACATGGTAAAGCTGTTAAGGAGCTTGGCTGACATTTACTCCTTCAGAAATTTACCCAAACTGTTTTTGCTGGCATCACTACGCATAGTTAGATGTGTTGCTCTTCTCTTTGCTCCTGCATTTTCAGTCCCCTGCAAAAGTACTTACATGTTTTCATATTCCTGTCACATAACCACCCCAAACCTATATAAATGGGTTTTTATCTCATTTGCCAAAACAAAACTGTGCATAATTGTGAGGTGAAAGGAAACTGATAAACAGCATTCAACTTTTACATCTGAGAAGTTTGACAAGCTTGCATTTTAAGCCCCGTTTCAAAGACACCCTGAAATAAAATTGGACTAATCTTCAGTTGGTCGAAGAAGGCTTTAGAGGTTATGGAAATTTGTCCTCCATGGATGAGTGTAAAGAAGAAAGAAAACTGTTGGAAGTCCGGGTCAGAGTTTTTAACACAACTTGTAGAAGATACAGCAGATACATTACAGGGCTCGATGTTAACCATTGCCCGATCGCCCGGTGCAAGTAGTTTTGCGGGCAAATGCAATGATCGCAAAAAAAAAAAAAACATTAAAAATTACTTTAAAATCACCGACATTCGCTGAAACCGACCCACAAGCGTTGCCGGCGCCATTGTTGTTGTTTTGTACACATTCTCGCGTGATTTTAAAAAGCCGTGTGATTTCAAAAAGCCGCGTGATTTTCCGCCAGATGGCGTGATTTTTGTCCGGCGCGAATCAGACAAATTTTTTCAACTTGGCAGGCTAAAAAACAACAACAAGGCTATTTTACCTTCCACCCATTTTACCCACCATAACCCTAGATTAAAAATTATCGGTCAGGGATTAGGAAAATTGGCATAATTGTATGCTATGCGCACAGTGTAAATATGGCTATCATATGGCAGTCTTCTGTAAACTGATGCAGGTCATACATAAAAAAAAATGTTCATAAATTTTTTTCTCTTAGACATTGGAGAGGTGCATTTAAATGTTATAGAGCTAAACATGTTAAATTGGTGACCTGTTATCTTATTATTATTGTCTTGTTGCTGCATTTATTTTTTCTGGGAAAACTAATCCATAGTCAGTTAAAAGTCAGAGAATTCTGAAATTATGCAAGACAGAGGAAACCCTGTATAAAATAACTATGTATAATGATTCTCTAGAAAAGTCACATTATATTAATATTATTATCTATAAAATCCTTAACGTCAACCCCTGCATTAAGTAAGGGTCTCAGATGAGATCAAAAAGGAACCTTTTTGGCTAAAATACATCTGCAACATTCATAAAAGGAACTAAGACTAGTTTGTATCACCCTGAACATGTTGTGTCCATGGTGAAACACAGGTAGCACAGTCATCTAGCACATACATCATATCTGTTCACTTAAAAAAAAAAAGAAGGTTATTTTCAAATTAATCTGCAGCAGCTGTTTTTTTTTATGTAGTTATGGTAAATTTTCCACATGTCTTTCATGTACTTTTCTTAAATCACTTTAGGAAATAAAAAAAATATAGATAAGTATCATGTATCGCTGTTATGCCCATAAATATCAATATTATTTTTGGTCCATATCACACAGATCTACTATTACATAACAGCGGAATAGAAAACATTTAGCTCCATGCCTGGTCTGGAAACACTGAAGTGGGAACAACAGTAAGATGCTTTGATCACAGATGTCTCTCTGTCTGCAGTTCCACAGAGATAGACGACATGATCCGCAAGTCAACCAACTTGTTGCTGACCAGAACCCTGAGTAACAGTCTTCATTACGCCATCAAGAAGAAGAATGTGGGCCTGGCGGAGGTAAAGGACAACGTCCACCTGGTTAAGGTGGACATGTATACCTCTCATCATCTTTGGCTCTTTAACCATGAAAAACACACAAGCTCTACCCAATCTGTTGGGTAAAAAAAAAAAGGGAAATATTTTTCCTTCTTTCCAAAAGTGATGTGCGCTGGATAAGACAAGATGATGGCTGAGGATGGACATTTTCACGGCAGAATGATTTTACTTTAGATTTGCTCCTAAAACTGAACCTCCTTTAGCTCTTATTGTGGCGCTGCGTTAATCTTTTTCTTACTCTACTTCCTGACTGCTGTTTGTCTGTTTGTACAGTTGGTGCAGGTGATCATTAACACCACCCACCTGGAGCAGAGTTGCCATTTCCTGGAGGAGTTCATAACCAACATAACGAATGTTCCCCCTGACATGGTGAACGCCACCAAGCTCTACGGGACCTCAACATTCAAGGTAAGTAAACTTCTAGCTTTCCTTTCTTCTTTCCTTTTTAGCCTAATTTCTCTGAAAAAAACACAAACAAAACCACAAACGAACAACTTTTTTTCCCCCCTGTGTGCAAAGCATATATATTAATGTGTTTCCTGAAACGGTCTTTAAATGTATGCACTGGAAACTCTCTGTCCCAATACAGGATGCCCGGCATGCAGCTGAGGCAGAGATCTACACCAGCCTGAACGCTAAGATTGACCAGTTCCTGCAGCTGGCTGATTATGACTGGATGTCGCCCGCTCAAGGAAGCGGGAATCTAACCACCAGCGACTACCTGGTTGACCTGATCGCGTTTCTACGGAGCACGTTTAGCGTCTTCACCAACCTGCCGGTTAGTACCCCCACACATAAGTGCATTAGTGCAGCACATTTATTGCATTTGATAAACGTCCCATGAATTTTGCCACAAAATAAAAAGATTCTTCCAAAAGCTTAATTTTTTCCCCCAAGGTGACAGATTTAATACATTTTAAGTGAGTGATCAGTCGGTCTTCACAGTTTCTATAAAATTCTGTTTGCTTTGTTTGCTCACGTACAGTAAGTATAGAGCTGCTTGTCAATAATAAAATGTATCTATTAATTGTTTTAAATCCCTAAAACAGCCCAAGTTACGTCCTGCAGCTGATTGTAGTAAAGAAAACCATCGATTCAGTGAGTTTTAATTGGCCAAACATAAAAATATGAACTGACTTCTGAAAAGTATCAGTAACAAAATGATCATTTGATGAATTCACTAGAAAAAATCGAAATAGAAAAGTAGGTTTTTCTTAAAATAAGTGCATTTGTTCTTGGATTAAGGGGGTAAAAGAGACATTTTGCTAATGGAACAAGACATTTTACATTTAAAATAAGAAAACACAACAGCATTGTCCTATTTCAAGTGCATATTATCTAATTATCTCATTTTAAAATTCTCATTCCATTGGCAAATCTCATTTACCTGGTCAAATGAAGGGTAAAATCACTTAATTTAAGATATTTTTTCTTATTTTTGTATAGTTTATGCAGCGGCTTTATCAAATCCAAAAAATACAGCCTAAACCATCAAGCAAATCTCAATAACATGGCAACCCGAGTCACTAAAGCATACAGAGTGATTATATACAGCATTAGTGCTGGGTAAGCTTCAAAACCAGATTAATCTATTTCCTTTCTATAATATTTAACAAGTGGAAAAATTGGAATAAAAATCATTTTCAGCAGCTAAAACTGGAAGAGACACTTTTGAGGAACAGCCTTTAACCTTTGAGGAGTTCTGTTTGTTTTGAAAGCGCCTCGTCGTGTCAGCATAGCACATCACAGGGCTGAACAATCTGCTTTAGTTCGTTAGTGTCGGCTGCTTACAGATTAGATCGTTAACACGGGGCTACGCTGAGATGATTAAAGGGTGAGCAGCTCGGGTCAGCAGCTGCGGATTATCCACAGGCTCAGGCTATTGACACTAAAGCCCCAACTGTAATCACCTTACTCTTGAGTCAGGATGCCGTAGTGCAACATTTGCAGCTCGTAGAGCGTGTTTCACAGTGCGGCTGGGGAAATCATTAGATCCTGTTAATTCAGAACGCCTTAAAGCATTAAAGCAGCGGTGCTTTTTAATAAAAGGCCACTGCTCTAATTAGGTTATTCCAAGGATCTTTAATGAACTCTTTGTGACCCGTTTTTATCTGTAATGTATAAATTTCCCAATAGTGTCTTTGTTACGGTAAATGCCTGAGCAAGTTTCATTTAGTTTGTACTTTCGATTAGATTTTTTTTTTTTTTAAATCAATTAAACGTTAACATCAGTATAAATCTTAATCATTTATTGATTTATAATGTGAAACCCATCAGTGAGAGTGGGGCGATATTAATGTTTGTTGGTTATTTTCGGCTTGTTGGTCTTTGTCTGTCTGATATTGGGATTAAATTGAAAAAACCCAATTACATTTTTTTTTTTTATGATTTGAAGAATGTTGCTTATGATTTAAATCCCTGATTTAAGAGCTTAAAAAATAAATAAAATTAAGTCAGTTGTATTTAAAAGTTTATCAATGTAAATAATGTTTTATATTGATCGCAGATTAATAAAAATCATATCACAATCATCATGCTCTCATCCAAACATCTGTCTATCTACCGACCGACCGACCGACCGACCGGCCGGTCCGTCCGTAATTTTCGGACTACAACTTTTCCCCCATTTTTCAACCTTGCTGCTTTTATAACAATGTGGCTTATCTATGGACTTTTACAACTAACGACCACTAGCGTAATACCTAAATCTATCGATTTTACCATCCACCATGTTGACGTCACATTTGCTTCAACACACAAGTACGGTACACGCTTGGGGGGAATGCGGAGGTCCTCTGGAAGCAGACTTCTACCGCGAGTGGTACGAGACAGAACGACAGCGAGAAAGACGGACATTAAACATAAAAAAACCTGCGGCTTATAGTCCGATGCAGCTTGTATATGTACAAATCATGCAAATTAGCTTCTGCGGCTTATATTCAGGTGTGGCTAATAGTCCGAAAATTACGGTGTCTGTCTGTCTCTCTGTCTGTCTATGCTAATATATCTGCGGTATTGATATCGATGTAAGCTCAAAACTCTTTAAAAAAGCAATCGCAGTTAAAGCCTAAACTTCTGGATTTGTATAATTTTTGCGATGGTATTATTGATAAATCTGATGAATATTTAGTAAATTATTAAATATTGTTGATAAAAAAAAAATCACAAGGAACTGGGAGAAGTGTATTTCACCATCAAAATAGCAATGGGTAACAACAATAAAAGATATATTCCTAATGGAAAAGCAAACATACTTCCTTAAGGCTACAAGAACCACAATTGGAAAAGAAATGGAAGAAATGGACACTGTAAGTTACATTTTAAATGTTCTTTTTTAAAAGTTCAATAAAATATAAGTAACAAAAAAACAAACACAGGGTGTTTTTTTTTATCTGCAGTCATGCAGATTAATGATATGAAATTTAATGAATTAAATTCTTCCAAGAACAAAGTCAAATACCCAAAGACCTCTTTTCTTGCCACCCTGTTTTGATCAAAGGTCATGAACAGACTCCTATGATGCAAACACACACGCAGATCAGCTTTAAGGTGATTAGGCGCCTAGATTCGGACCAGCCGGGTCACAGGGCCACACACAGACGGTGCTGGAGCTAAGTGTTTTGCAGCACATCTAATCAGCTTTTCCTTCACACCCACCCCTGTTCCAAAGCCCCGGACATGACCCCATCACACATGCTTTAACACGGACCCGAACGTGGCGTGAGGCCTCTTAAGTAGATCAGATGCTATGGATCTAAAACGCTGGGTGGTATGACCCCGCTCAGATAAGGACTGGTGGTGTGAAAGAGGTGAGTTATGTAGACATGAACTGGATACGGCTTCAGTTAGGAGGCTATTATAAAAGCCAGGAGTTACTGATATACATACTGTTAATGTTCCAAGTTCCTTTAAGGCTTGTTCTACACTCACCAGGTTGCTTTAATAAATTCACATTTCCAGTTGCAGGTTCACAGATAACTTAACCAATAAAACAGCAGCAACTCTGTGCATTTGAGGGTCTCTTTGTGCTTCAAAATAAGGAAAAATTAGATCTAAGTGACTGGAGATGATTAGAATGAAATAGTGCTTAGCTGCTGGGATTTCCACACATAGTTTGGAAGTTTTTAGCTGATAGAATAGCAACTTAGGGGCGTGTTTCGGTGCAGCAGTGGTTAGCACATAAACCAATGTACGAAGGCCTTAATCCTCGACGTGGCTGGCGTGGGTTCGAATCTGACCTGTGGTGCTTTGCCGAATGTTTCTCCCCTCCCCTTCCCTCATAACCCCTTTCCTGTCAACCCACTGTAAAAAACAAAACAAAAAAAACCCCCAAAAAACAAAGCAAAGAGAACAGCAACTTAAATGTACACTTTTTAGAACCAAGTTATGCATCACAGCATGTCTGATCATCAGTATGTGAATACTTTGAAAAAGATGGTTGATACCAGCAAAGATACCAGAGGCTGCAGCTGATTTAGAAACTCAGAAACTAAAAAAAAAAAAAAAAAAAGAAATGCTCCACAGGTCTGAATTTAAGCTGCAACATTCCCTGTTATTTGGTGTTAACAAACACGAACACATCCAGCCTCATTGGCGGTGTAATGACATGGTGCATAATCTTACCCAGTCCAGCGTTTGTATTTATGGTGTTTTTGGTAAAGTAACCGTTCAAAATAAAGAGGCTAACCACCGAAAACACACTGCTGGAGGGTGTCTGCAGTAGGGGTGTGCAAAATAATCATCATGACGATCCTTCGATAGTCGTTTAAATAAATGAAGCTAATTATGAATTCAGTTGCTTTCAGTTATGTATCAATTGAAGACACTACTGTACCCAGATCACACACAGCCAGTCAGCCACTGGTAATAGCTGTATTTCTTTCTTACAGTGTTCAGTGAAAATATCGCAATTCATCGCCATATTTCAAGTATTGCGATGCATCGTGATAGAATCGCATCGTGGCATGTGAATTGTGATTCGGATCGAATCGTGACTTCTTTGGCAATACCCACCCCTAGTCAGCAGGCCATACGTCTCTACACACTTTCAATTTCTTCAAAAAACATCTGGTCTGAGTAGAAGCTTTGTCTAAAGGCCACCAAATATGTGAGATCAGGTATTCGATGAGAGTATGTTCTGGAAATCCCGAGATAACAGCCGCTTTAATAAACACTGTTCTGTGAGTAAACATGAAACTGCTCTAACAAGCTAAAACGAGATCAGTTTCACTCCAGTGATCAAAACTTGCTTCATGTTTACATTGCATTTTGGCCAATGTGTTTCCCCCAAAGAGGATGTTTACCAACCATGTCTCTGACTCATTCTGACCATTCCGATTGGAAGCAACATCATATGACCTTATGCCAAATCGGATCCAGTTTGTTTTGGGGGAAACAGTCCTATTTTTAACTCCTCTGGGTTCGATCTTAGAGGTGGAGAATTTATCGCTCGTCTTCTCATTTCTCTACATTCCTTCTTTTCCTTTAAAATTTACACTTTTAAACTTTTAACAAACTTTTAAACTTGTGACAGTGTACTGTCATTACACTGTCACAAGTACAGAGCAACAAAATAACCTCTGAATTTAACCCATCCCCTTGGGGAGCAGTGGGCTGCCATTGTGCGGCGTCTGGAGAGCAGTGTGGGGTTAAGGGCCTTGCTCAGGGACCCAGAGTGGCAGTCTGTGGGGGTGGGGCTTAAACTCAGAACCTCTGGGATCCAAGCTCTATGCCCTAACCACTAGGCCTCCACTTCCCCCAATAATTGAACATTATTATTTCTCACACTGGAGAAATTTACCTCTGCATTTAACCCATCCCCTTGGGGAGCAGTGGTTCTGCCATTGTGCAGCACACAGGGAGCAGTAAAAGGTAAGGGTCTTGCTCAGGGACCCAGAGTGCAGGCTGTGGGGATCGAATCAGGTACTTGCAACCTTCTCAGAGCACAAGCCCGCTGCTCTAACCACTAGGCCAACACTTCCATAAAGATGCAACTTCACTGTCAGGAGTGGGATTTGAACTCATGCCTCCTATTGGAGAATAGAATCCTCCAAGCTGGTAATGAGTTATAACTTGAGGCTTGCGCCTTCGGCTGCTTGGCCATCCTGACTCAAAGTTAAAGTTAAAAATATAATGGCCTAGTTCAGAAGCTTCATTTTCTAAGTCTAAATAAATGGTGTCTAATGTCCTGCAATTTTAAGAAGCATCTCTAGTCCATCATATTTAAGTGACTTTAATGGCAGATTACCACAAATTGCAGAAGTTTAAAACATTGTGAGGATTGCAGTAGAAGATCTGTTGTTTGACTTAAATGAGAACCCTTACCATTCAGGGTAGTGCTGGTCTAGTGGGTTAAAGTAGTGCGCTTGTGATTTAAGAAGGTTGCAAGAACCTGGTTCCTTGTCAAAACCCCTAACCCAACGCTGCTTCCTGGGCGCAGCACAGTGGCAGCCCACTCCTCCACACGGGGATGGGTTATTTTGTTTCTTTTTTGTTTTCCTCATGAAAATCTTGTTTCCCACCTGATAAATGTTTCCCTCCTTCCTTGTCTGACCAGCTGTCCATTAATAATGTACCTGGATGTTTCATCTTCTGTGTTTAAATCAACACAGCACTTTATTTTCCAAATATTTCTTTAAATACCTCACTAAAATGAGTTGCAAAAAGAAAAATAAGTATACGCAGTAAAAGTTTGGGATGACCGAGGTAAAGTTTGGGATTCCTGCACTCCTGTAGGATTGAGATTTCATTTTTGTGGGTTTTTATGTCTGTGGATGTTTTTTCAGAGTTCAGAGCCCTGAGCTAGAAGCTATGTTGTATTGGAGATAGACCTCAGCAGGATCAGATGTCTTCATCAGCTTTGGACACTGTAAACACAACATCTCCGCTGGGTTCGGGTCTCTGCAGACGTTATCCAAGAGCTAATAGCTTCACTCAGAGTTGGACTCTGCAGAATAACGCTCATAATTCAGCCAGGCTCAAATTATTGAGATGGAATGAGGATAATGGGGAAAGGCCTCCAGGGTGAAAGTGATCATGTAAGAATCAGTAAGGGAATTCAGGTCTCGAAAGCCTCCAAGTTTCAGGGTTCAGAAGCTACCTGATCTGTTTACTGTGGAGCACTGATCACCTTTTGACTACTGGGTTCATCATTTTGTGTTGATTTTCTGTGATGCCTCATTATGTCAGAGTGATGGAGGCCAATTAGTCAACCCTCTGAGGGAGCGTGTGCAATACTTGGTCTGCACAAAGAGCTGGAAACATCTCCAGGTTTCTGTTCAGCTAATGTACGGCTCTAGGGTCCCATTTTTCCCAGTGATAACATTGAAACCTTGATGTTTTAGAGTCAAGCTGATATTTTATATGTTTCTGACTGTAGGGAATGCCTGTAGAGCACGCCACCTTACCGGTGAGTATGTGGGTTTTTACTGAAGTGCAGTGGCGTTCACCTTACTGACATGTTTAACCCCTCAGTTTGGAGCTTCTCATAAATTCAACAGCATGAGAGAGAAATGAAGTGACGCATGTTTGCCTGAAGACGCATTTGATGTGTTCTCATCTTTTTTTTTTTTCCTGCTGCAAAAAAAAAAAAAAAACAAGAGACAGTTTTTGGACATACTAGACTTAAGCTTAAAATAACTTGTTTGCTTTAATTTCCCTTACAAGTATGTCGGTGAGTTATAAATCAATGAAAAGTGCATTGATTTAATGAAGTCATTTAAAGCTAACATGGAGATTCATTAAACAGAGTGATATGTTAGTCAAGGGTTCATTTCATATATTTCTATCAGTATCCAATAGTGTAAACTTTACTTATACTGATGAAGCTCAGCTATCTATACTAGATATGCATCAATCTCATACTTGGACCAGATATTGGCTCTGAAATAGTCTAATTAGTTGGATCAGATGAATGATGCAGATCCAGTGTTCTCATCCAGTAATTTCTATTTATATTGCCATCACACTCCACAGTAGAGTTACAGAGATTGGTCTCCTCAGTTCTGTGATTGCAACACTGATTATCTCATCCTGCAGAGCAGCGCACGGCAGTTAGTGATGATTTTTCTCTGTTCGTTTCTTACCTTTTTTAACCAATTTTATTGTCGAGCATGATGCCTTTACTCACATAGCAAGGTAAACTGTTAATTCATTCAACATGAGAATTGGATCAGTATCAGATACCGGCCGAGATGCTCAGCCCATGTAACGGTATTGGATTGGATCAGAAAAAAATGGATCGGTGAATTTAGAATCTATGCTTGAGGACCTATGGAAAATAAAACTAAATCATTAATGAAAGCTTGTGCAATATTTAAATGTTTCCCCATCCTTATGTTCCTCTTCAAGGATTATCAACATGACCTTTCGTGCCACAGAACTCAATTAAACAAGCTGTGAGGCATTCATACTGATTACTGTAAGCATTTTAATATAGAAGTAACATGCAGTGGTGTGGGATGGATGCTTCTTTGATAGAATACCTCTTTTCTAAAATGGGAGATTTTGGAGGGAAAACCTTTTCAGGGATCACCGAGATCTCCAGACCAATGATGATGACTGGTTTACCAGACTCCCTAGTGTTGTTTTTGGATCTATGCGCTAAACTAGGTTCAGTATTGGAGAGACCGACCCACCAGACCCCCGCCATCTCTGTTTAATACAGGTCTCAAACAAAGGAAGGACAGTGTTAACAACTGAAATGGAGGAAAGACAGGGAAGGTTAGCTGGATAATCAGCATTCTGGTATATATAAGCTTTGAGATACATTTACGAATTGTAGTTATATTTAGTATGGGCAAAACATCTGACCAGTATTATTTTTTGTTTGTTGACTTTCATAAATGGCAACAGTGGGCAGGTTATCCCGATCATTGGTATTATTATTATTTTGTTGATCGATCAGAGGTGTAACCACTTTGCCCATCCTTGCAAATGGCTTTTTTTTACAGCATAAATTCTCATTCAGTTCTTGACCAGAATCAACAATGAACTGTGTTCCTAATGCAACTTTTAGGAATAAAATAATGTTTAGAAATTATCCATAAACTGACATACACAGCCAGCACAAAGGTCAATACTGCCTGCCATCTTGGATGGCACTGTTAATACGATCAGACTTTATCTGTGGTTTTTAAACTCGCGCCTCGGGACCAACTGTCCTGCATGTTTTATGTATGTCTCTGTCTCGTCAGAGCTGACTTGGATAAATAGTTGATTAACAGGCCCCTGCAGCCTGTAGTTGCTGCTGAGAAGGGGGTACAATCATGATGGGGCATCCAAAATATGCAGGACAGTAGGTCTTATCGTAGGTCCTCAGGACAAAACCGTTGAAAACCATTGGTCTATATCAGACCGTTTTTATTTATGCCTCTCTATTATTTGTCATTATCAAACATATTTACCTGATTCTCCACTCACTCACCATTTTTTTTTTCTTTTTTGTTAACCTCCCTGTTGTTGTGATTGGTAACCACTGAATCACTTCAATCAGCTAGCACATTTAAATAAAGGACATTTATGTGGTTCTTTACATGGACCATTTATGGTTAAATGTGGGGTAAGGCTGATGTGTCTTGAATGCACACGATTTATCATGGACATTTTTTTATTTTGCATACTCAAGGTTTAATAGATCTAAAAATCTTGCATACTACATTTTGCCTTTTGGGTGTATGCATAGTTTACTATAGATCTCTATACTATAGATTTGAAAAATGAGACACCACATGATTAAGAAGTGGCTAAAACAAGAAACGCAACAGTTGAAACCATTGTCCTTGATATACATCTTTATAGTGGTTCTAGAAGCTTTGTTTGCAGTCATTTTCTATTACCAAAGCTTTACTTGAAACAGTTTAAAGACAATAAAGGGAAATTAACAGTTGAAAAATCTAACTTTGTCAAATGAATCTATGTTTAGTCTCTTTCAGAAATATCTATTTGTATTTTACTTACTAAAACTAGACTTTTCCTTCCAATTTGTTGCAACTGAAACTGTAGTGTTTTTTTTTTTTTTTTTCTTGCGGCTAAGAGAAGGATCTGCAGATCTGGACTAAATCAAATGTGGAAAAACTGAGATGAAACGAATGAGATACCTCTGTCTCTGAAAATACGTCTCCTCTTGGTGTCTGTCTGAGATTGTGAGGTAGAACTATTTGCTCATAATCTGTTTGCGTGTCTAAAGCAGATATTTTTCTGGATATTTAGTTATATAAATGCAGAAATCATTCATGGTTCTGCAACATTTAAATCTGGAGCTGCTCTTCTTACTGTCATTCCCATCAGGAGAGTCCCGTATTCAGTCTGTTTTAAAGCCACAAAACACATTTAGCTCCCGTAGCTGTTAGTTTTCATCCAGAACCTGCTCCCTCATTGCATATTTGGACCTGAAGAGGCCTGAAATCTGGTCTAATACACCAGTATCATGTTGTCTGCTGTAATCCAACCTCTCCTCTGTTGGCTGTCCTTCCTGGCCCTTACTTTCAGTACCATGTCGAATCTCATCTTGGAGCAGAGAAACTGTGTGTTATTGGAAATGCGACTTCCACTGGCGCTGGCCTGCTACCTCAACCTGTTTCTGTCATTAAAGCGGCTGGAATTTGTCTGCTTCTGTCAGACGGGAAATTCACTTAAAGCAAAGGTGCCTGGATTACATTAGTCTAAATTTCACAGGGGGTTCAGGTTGTTCTTTCTAATTTGTCTGAAGGATCTTTTTAATTCTGAAATATTGATAAAATTTGGTGAAACGTCTAACGACCTACATGGAAGACTAAGGGAGAGGGCATTTGTTTTTACATATTGTATTAAATTAAAGCTTTATTCTTTTCTTTCATTTTATTGGGAAAATCATCTTTACACAAACTGACTGCATCTTCTTTGACTAAGAAAAGATTCCCTGAAAATTAGAAAACAGAAGACTACATTTTCTGAGAGTCAGAGTAGGTCTAGTTGCAAGAAAAGAAAATACTCCCATTAAAGTAAAGCTGTGTGAACATGGCTGAACAGTGTTTTCTGCTTATCTGTTCCTTAATGGGGGGAAATTTCACGAAAACTAAAAATGTGCTGCTTATTTCTGTAGTAGGTACCAAAATATCTTGAGAACTATAATAGCCGTCCGGTAAAAGCACTGCTGATTGAGTCAGATATAGCAGCAACAACCAAGATGACTTTCATTTAGAAAGATACAAACCTTTTTTTTAATTTATTTTTTCTGTTTTTAACTCGTGATTGTACATATTTAGTGTGTGGAATGCACATTAAGCTCACTGTAAGGTTTTCTCTCAAGCTTTTTTTAATCTTTAGATATTCACGCATTCGGTCTTAAAGCATAAAATAAATCTTCTACTCTCCTTTTTAGATGCTTGATTGTTATATTGATTTCATATTGTTCTGAGAGCTATATTAAATGATGAGAAAGTCTAAAGAAATGTAGAAGCTCTGAGACTCAACAAACTGGGACCCAATGGAAAGATTTAGAAGCTCTGTCATGAACCAGGTCTACTTGATTGTCACCATACTGGAAAATATATTATAGAATCTTAAATGAAAAAATGCTTTTTAGATTTATATGTTTTCATTCTGCTTATCGTCTACTAGCATTGCCACATAGATGACAGAATTGCATCAACATCATATTTCATATTGGATACTTTTTGATGTTTACAAGTCTCACTTTTCTATACATAAAAAAATCACTTGTGAGGGTTTAAGTGCATCTCAGTTATGTTGCATTATGTGTTGTCTTAAAAAACAACAACAGTTAATTCAAACAAAAGCCATATTTGTAATGCATTTAAGGAAAGTGGGAATACTGATATGAGGGGAAGAACTTTTCTTTAGTTTGCTCACACAGAGAAAAAAAAGTCAGAATGGGGAAATTATTTAACTCCATTTTCTGATGCTTAGTACAGGCAGCCTAAAAAGTAAATACCACTGTGAAATGGAGCATGTTCTTGTCTGAAAGGCAATGCTCATGTACAGATCCCACAGTCACCTCAGTGGTCTGGCTGTTGACTCTTCTTTAGCTGTAGTAACCAATGTTTTCTACATAGAGGCTTTTATTTTTGGAAAATTTTCTCCTCAGGTTCTCTCTGTGTTTCCAATCTGGCCATACATCTATTAAATGTTATTCCCATTACAAGGGACTCTTTTAGAAAAATGTCAAAAAATTACCTGCTTTAAGAAAATGACTGATTGGGCTGTATTTTATATATACAACTAAAGATTTTTATGTCTATAAAACATGTTTGACATTTAAACAAATTCTGTGTCAGAATTGAGATTAGATATATTTACCAATGTTTAATGTTATGAAGTCCAAACCAAGTGGGAAGATTTAAATGCTGCATGCCCTGAAATGCCTTCTCTGTGGTTTTCTTCACTCTGACATGAGATCAGGTAAAAAAAAAAAAAACCATCCTGTGTATTTTATACAAATGCAGGGTTTATGGCTGCATTTCATAATACTCTCAATCTTAGTTTCTTTGGCTACCAAATTATGACCAAATTATGACCTTGTGGTCTCTTTGGTGTCCTTTTTTACATTTACAGTTAGACTAGAGGATTTTTATGGTACAAAAAACTAGACGGGGGGACCTCTCTTTTTACGCTAACCATATCCTATCTCTGCTTGAATTGGTTACAAGAATCAAGATATACATGTATTTAAATAGGTTCAGATGTTTTAATCCTTTTCAGTAACATTTAAGGCAAAAGACGATAAGTCACAAAGTTTATTAGCTGAGGTAATTTCTTTAGATGTTACATTAAATGTTGATAGTTGTAGAAGGACCCACTGTATATTTTTGTGGCATTTCCATAAAGGTGTCATGAGCTGAAAATGTAGGACCCACAATTCGAGGCGATACAGGCAGTGGGAAAGTTCACGCCGTTTATTATTGAAACAAACAGACGCTCGGAGCTGTGGAGTGGCTGCGGCTGCAGGGGGAGGCAGGCACCACCCATCACTGCCACTTTGGTTCAACAGTTCAGTCCATCCTCTTGAGTGAGACAGGATCCATCCGATGGACTGCCAAAGAGATGCGGCAGGAGCCGCCCAGAGTGTCCACGATGCACAGCCCCAGGGAACAGCCAGGTCAGGCAAACAGGACAGAACAGGACAGATCAGAACAGGTCAGAACAGGACAGATCTGAGATCCAGGAGTCCCCAACCCGGCCAGGGGTTCCGATCCAAACAGTAATAGACAGATCCAGTGACACAGGAATCCACTGAGCGTTCAGGCTGGTTCTGGGCTCCAGGAGTCCAAAAGTGAGCTCAGGGAGACGAGCTCAGATGGAGACAGGCAGGTTCAGCAGTTCAGAGGCAGAGCAAGACATGGCACCAGGAAGACTGCAGGACTTTAAACTAGCTCCCTCTACTGAGCCAAAACAGGAACAGGGCAAGCTCAGTGGACAAGAGCCAGGACATGATCAGGAACAACGGTAACAATCCTCTCTAACGACTGGCCTCCGAGAATGAAAACATGAACTACGGATAAAAACTCAAACTCAAGCAAACAAAAACATCATCAATTATCTGTCCCGGATAGCTGTGCTAAACTGTATATCAAGCAGCAGGAACAGGTGGATAAGATAAATTATAATTAGTAACCAGGGAGTGTCAGGCAGGTAAAGTAAAGTGAGCAATTAGGTCAGCTATTGGGGCTGGAATAATAACAATAGGAGGCTGAAATGGAATCAAAATGCTCTGTATCCAGATGTTTTAAAATTGTTACTAAATGCACGTTGTTGTTTTTTTTTTTTTGTCTTTAATCGTTTAGTTTCCTTGTTGTTTCTGTTTCTCAGTGCAACCAGACTTGTTTCCTGTCCTCTTTTTTTCACTTTGCCTGTTATATGTCTTTTCTGTTTGTTCATTTGTTAAGCGCCGAGGTGCTTTTATTGAGTTTTTATGAACAGCTCTCTGTACTTAGAAGAAATAGACAAAAGAAAGGTTTTCCGAATCATTCAGAAGTAAAAGTAGAAATTTGGAAGGACAAAATGGTCCTTGAAAATGCTGGTCATTCCATTTTGATTTTGGAACAGGAAATCCAAAATCTGAAAGCTAACCTTTTCTTGATTTCCAAATAGAAAAAAGATAGAAAAACAAAAGCTTGTTTATTTTTGTGTTTTTTTTGTTTTTGTTTTCCCAAACCCCAAATTGGTAAACAACCAAATAAAAAAGACCTAATATCAGTCTTTCAATTCCAAAAAAAAAACAACAACTTTTTGGATTTCTCATTAAAAAAAAAACAGGATTAAATGGGCAGCATGTACATAGACCTAAAATCTTTCCTTTTTTTATTATTACCTTGCATTGTGCATCAGTCCTTCCCTTTTTTTCAATGTGGCTGGGTTGTTATTGGTCTTTCCTCATTCTGTCTTTTCTTAATGACGCACAGTTTCAAACCTTCTTTATCTAATTCTTTAACTTCTAAGTATTTTATTTTAAAGCTCCTTTAGTCATTAGACAAGCTGTATGCTTATAAATATGTAAAAGTTTTAGTGCGAAACGGCTAACACCCTAATGCTTTAAATCTTCAGAACCTTAAACAGTCACAGGCTTTGGTTTGTGATCGGCTGACCTTGGCTAATTCTTTCAGGAATGATTTATGCTTATTTTCAGATTTTCCTCTGTAAATATTGTTTTCCTTGCTCTTCACTGCCATCCTTTCCCTTAATTTGCTTGCATTCCCCTCCCTCTTCCTTTCCTACCCCTTCTTTCCCTCCTCTTTCCTATCCTTTCTCTCCCCCCTTTTCATTCCTTTACCTTTTCTTCTCTCCTGTCCTGTTTCCTCTCCACACTAATACTTGCCAGTCGTCTGTACTGAGGTCTGAGGCGACAGCGTTTGTGTCAGACAGACGTCCTTTTGTGTTTCAGTGCTTCAGCCCGTCCAGGTTCAGGCCATGTAAATAGAATTAGCTAATTTCACGCTCGATCTCCCCCTGTGATAATTGACCTCTGGGACTGTGTGGAGTGTGTGTTGGGAGTTCAGAGGCCGGTGTAGTATTGGAGGATATCCGTTCAGTCGTATGTCTGTGTTTCCCAAACATATGTGGCTCACACGTGTTGGCTGTGTGTCGGGTTTGAGTTTAAAGCTGCCTCTTCAATGAACTGTGGTCCAGACACTTTCCTGAGGTGGATCTCAGTTCTGGAAACATACAACCCAGCTGCTGTCCAGTGAAGTGTATAAGATGGGATAGATTAAAGAAACTACAAGGGACTGTTTGTCACAGCAGCAATAAACTGAGCAGCAAAAATGCTATGAAATGATCCTCACAGCAAAATATAACTTAATATAACCTGTCTTAATGAGAGGTATTCCTTGTAGCTGAAGTTCTTTTCTCAGTAGACATGCTTTAAGAGAACACAGGGTTATAAACTAATAATCATTAAATGACATCATCCAGACTTTTTGATACGTTGAAGGGTTTCTATTCATGGAGTTAATCATGACCCACCTACACTATAAAATAAAAAGCCTCAGAATGAGTAACAATAACTATTTTAAAACAATGTAAAGTCTATTATATGGCATACTCTATATTTACACACTCATTCTAATTATAGTTTAAAATTAATTTAGATATGAAGTTTCAAAATTGACTTGATGCTTCTGTTTGTTGTGCTGTGAAACTTGCGAGTGTATGAAGCAAACTCTTGGCTAAAGTGACTTGCAATGTTCACTTCAGTGATGGAAGACATTGTTGCCATCTAAGCAACTTTGTTGCCATATAATTTGACTATTTAGACCCCTTTGGCAACTTTTTTTTTATTTCTAAAAGTGACTAGAGTGAAGTCTAGTCTTTGATTGTTGACTTTTAATTTGTGATTTTCTTTTGAATATTGTCATTTTGAAATCTCTATAATATGATGAAAGGATCTATAATTAATTAAAGGGTAACACCGTTTTTTTTTTTTTTTTTTTTTTTTTTACATTGGCCCCTTGATTTGAGGTTATTACATGATGTCCTACTGACCCATATTAGTTTTGTCTCATTTGGATCTGTTCTGAAGATATTCCGTTAGGTTATATTCAGGTAACCTCTTCCTATGGGCAACGACTTGAAGGCACAAACTAAACTGTTCATAATTTATCATTTATGGTACAGCATTCATAACATGTAGGCGAATCACTGTCCCCCAGACATCCACGGTTATTTTTTTTAGATTTCCATTTTTTTTTTTTTTAAAACAAAGCGGCATGTGTATGATGTCATCCACGTGCGCCAGCTACCATTCCTTCATCCTGTCCGCTGAACTGCTGCTAGTTTTACTCACATGCCTGGAAGATGACTAGTGCTACGACCACAGATGATCTCGCTCTCCAGATGGAATTGAACGATTCAGATTACCTACCCGAATGAATAGAAGGGGTAGAGCGTAGCCGCCTGGTGTAATGTACATTAGTTAAATAGAGTTTTTTTTGTTTGTTTTTTTAAAACCAAAAAAACTCCAGTCCGGCTGGATTTATTTTATTTTTAGCTTTATTTTTCAAAGATATAAATATAAAAAATATAACCATGGCTGTCTGGGGGACAGTGATTTGCCTACACGTTATGAATGCTGGCGTACCATAAAGAATAAATTATAAACAGTTTAGTTTGTACCTTCAAGTCGTTGCCTATAGGAAGACGTTACTTGGATATAACCTAACCGAATATCTTCAGAACGGCTGCAAATGACACATAACTCATAAGGGTGAGTAGAACATGATGTAATAACATAAAATCAAGGGCCCAATGTAAAAAAATAAAATAAAATGCGAAATTCCCCTTTAAAAAGAAGAGCAACTGAATAAAAAAAATATTAAAACTTAGCCCACTGATGATTTGTTCTGTTTTCAGAAGAAAGTGAGGGCACCACATGTGGTCCTTGAACGCCCCTTGGAGCCCACAGGCACCGCGTTGGTGACCCCTGCTCTATAGAGAGCAGCAAAAAATATTCCTGCATATTAATCCCTAGAAAACTGTCTGGTAATTCAAGGTTTTCTGTTACATAAGAAACAGCAGCAGGACTAAAATTATATATATTTAGTTTTAAATTAAAATATGAGATGGTTTTATAATTGTTTCAGATTTGAATGCAATTACTGATGCTCTGTAGAAGGAGGGTTGTTATATTTTTGTTGAATGTCTTCACTTTAAGTGTTCCAAATTTTGGGGTTTTCATCCCCTAGTGTTTAGATATCAGACAGCAAGGGTATATTTTTGTTAGTTTGGTTAACGTCTGTTTAATAAAAATAAAATGAAATTTTTTTTCCTGTATTTTCAATAACAAATCTCATCATCACCACTCCTAGAGCAGCTGACGGGTTTAATGAATGAGTGATCAATGAGCGGCTGAGGAAACTGATCCAGTTCTGCTGATGTTCAGAGATGAAAAATAATTTCTCCAAGCTATGGAGCTGTTTAGATTTTAAGTGATGTTCTTATTTTATTAGCTGAAGCTTTTCCAGCAGATGCTCAATAAAAGCAGTGGATGCGTTTGTCCTATTTGCTGTGTCCAAACCTGCGTTTTTGTGTGTGATGAATGGAGGTGATTAAAGACAGAGGGCATGAATGTTTGTTTCTTATTAATCACCTGAAGGGCTGTTGCTCTGTGACCATTTGTGTCAGCCAGACACATCAAAGTCTCGTCAGGACTCATTTGTGTAATGAAGCCCTTCTGTACAAACATTCACTTCCCCTCTTTGGACTCTGCGTTTCGTGATGGTGAGAAGGTAAATTTGTGCTCCCAACGTAACATCTCGTCAAATCTGTGTTAAAGGATTAAAGGAAAAGGAAATGAAGTCTAATGAAAATTGTCTTTTAATGATTAGGAGAAAACAAAACATGTTTCATCACAGACTTTCCCTGCCGGTTCCGAGCTTTACCTCCGTCCGTCCGTCCGTCCGTCCCCCTTTGATCTGCTTGCTTCATTGTGCAGGAATGCAGACGTGGAGGTCGAGACGGAGGCCGCGGCTAATCGCTGAGATTACACACGTCTGTCTGCTCAGACACCAACACATGTTCTGGTTTTTTTGAATTAATGTCTTGTCATGTACTTCCTTATCCGCTGCTGTAATTTTTGTTATTCTACTTTATCATCCTAACTGCACCTGAGCCCAAAGTTCATTAAGGGATGCTCTCTCTATTGGTCTCTTTTTTGCAGATTTTTGTTGGGGTTTTTTTGCAACCAAAATTGCAATTTTACTTTGAAGATGTTTCACTTCAGGGTTTCAATGTTTTCATGACATTTTAAGGCTCATTCGGTTCAGAGTATGTTGACAAAGGACTTTACAGTAGTGTCACAGCTGAATATAAAATTCTTACTTCTACTCTCGTAAAGGGATCTAAACACTAGCTGCAGCGCTCTCTTCCATTCTGTGGGGTGGACAAACCTAATTTAAGAGTATCACAGCCGCCTAAAGCGCCGGAGTGAGAAAATTAGCGTCTTACTCCTGTTAGTTGTAAAATTACCAAAACAGAGTGGCTCTGGGATTTGAAAATTGTGTTATTTTTTTTTTTAAATTGTGGCTATATTGCGAAAACCGTAGTAGTTTTGCACACATAATGAAGGATGAATATATATATATTCATATTTACAGAAATGTAAAAATGGGTTCAGTTTAAATGTTTTACAGCGGTTTATATTTGGTGAACTTTAATTAAACTGTTATTAACTGACTCGACTCCAATCAACACTTTTTCAGCCCGTTTAGGCTGACAAACATTTCCTGTTGGAGACATTAAAAACAAAGTTTTATAAACTCTGGTTCAAACCAATCAATCCAGATCAGCATTTTCCAAAAGATTTATTTTCTGATTACAATTCATCATTTAATCACAGTTGCTTTAAACGTATCAGCAGAATAGGGCTGGGCATTAATTGCATTTGTATTATAATTGCAATTTGAGAAAATCCTATTTCATAATCAGAGATGCTCAATGAATCGTTACATTACATCAACTCAGAGTGAGCTGCGTTACTGTGTTTCTCTTTAATGCAGCAGTAAAGTCCTGCATAGCTGGAAGCTGAACAGAGAGGATTGAAGGCCATGAAAACAATGAAACCCCGGGGCCGTACATGGATATGCCTGTGGTTAAGTCAGAGGAAATAAATGAAATAAAATTGCAATTTGATATTTAAAAAAAAAATTATTGGGGGGGCAAAATCACACAGCACCAGGTCACAGTTTAGTTCAGGCCATTGCAGTGCAGTTCAGTATGATCCAAATATAATTTAGTAATCTTTAAAACAACAAAAAAAGCTCATTGCAAGGAGTTAGAATTCAGTCAAATGAAACGATTGCACAAGATTTAAGGCATATCATCAATATCAATTTGCTAAATCAATTCTTTAATATTCCAACTTAAGTAGATTATTCACTACTGACAAATCTGAGATTAAGACAAATTCTATATTTTTAGTCTGATTAATTTTATCACAGTTTAATATTTTAAACTGATCAGGTTTAGGTAATTGACAATTTTCTGCTACACCCACAGCTCTCTCTTCAATTCATGAGACATATTTCCAGTTCCATTCAAAATGAGCTTACTGCCCTTTAATTCAGTCAAATAATCCATATTAAAATATATATTTTTAAAAGGATATTTAACCCCTTCATTTATAGTTCATTGCGTTCAATATTTTTCAATCATTTATTTTACCTACGGATTTAAATTTATGTAACTTACAGAATTGTCAGATTATTAGATTCTGAGCTATATTTTATATAATGCTTATATTTTGATGAAATATAAGCATTAAAATTCAGTTTAAGGTCGGATCTGCCCAGTTCAAACAGAACAGCTCTCCACTCTTCGGCCACAGATTTGCGTTTGCAGCCGAGGGCTGAACAAAGCCCCTGCATCAGAGCCCTGTCCCACTCTTTGATCAGTGCATAAAACACATCCTCCGTTTCTCTGTCTTCCTCAGGGGAAAGTAGCCCAGACGGCCTGCATGTCGGCCTGCAAGCACATCTCCACCTCCCTGATGCAGCTGCTGCTGGACCCAGAGGTCCGGCAGATCTCCATCGGAGCTCTGCACCAGCTCAACGTCGACCTCAACGAGTGTGAGAGTGAGTGTCCACGCTCGTGGCTTTTCAGGCTTATTGTTGCTCAAACAGGTTACTGGCTAATTAATCGATAAGTTATCCTTTTGCTTTTTCACAGCATAGTTGTTTATTTTTATCTTGATTTGATGTTATAAGGAGTACACCTTTCAAAATTATTATTTCACAAAATAAAAGTAGAATTTAATAAAAATAAAAAATCATTTTTCAAATTTGCCAATGTCAAAATGAATCAAAAACTCCAACCGGTCCTTAATAATCCTGTGAATTTTATATTTAATTTTTAGGTAACATTCATCATAAACGATAAACAGAGCAAATATCTACTTTAACCTGTTCGCTTTGATTCTTTTAAACCAGGAAAGCTCTTATTTTTAAGGTCTTTTTATTTATTTTTTTAAATTCTGCAAAAACATTACAAACAAAATAAATCTTGTGGAAAAAACGCTTCTCTGCTAATGTAATTTAGTAAAACTAGCAGCAAAACATTTGAAATGATATAAAATATTTCTGTCGTCGTGATGGACCTTAATTATTTTGAATCATTTGGTGCCTCGATTAAGTGCTAATTTCTTTTAAGTATTTGTACTTTTTTTGTTTTTTTATTTATCCTGATTTAGTAATTATACAAAATACTATTTATAGATGAAACTTAGCATTACCAAGCCATGTCCCCCAGTTGGAGTTGATGTCATATTATGTTATCTAATGATACGCCAATACATGTACTCTGTGTAATTGTAGAACATAGTTTATGTTCAATCGGTCTTTTAAATTCCTTTTTTTTTTTTATAGCTTGGTCTTTATTTTCATTTTTTTTTTTTATAGAGCCAAGTAGACTAAAAAAGAACAAAAAACAATGAAAACAAACAATGAACAAAAAAGAATGAAAGAACAAATAAAAACAAAACAGAATACATAGATCTGTTTGGATAAATGATTAATCAGTATTAAATTAAAAGATTTTCCATCTATGAATATAAAGAAAGAAAGAAAAGTAAAAAGCTAAATCAATATGTGCTTCAATAATGAAAAATGCACACTCAATATTTTTACATAATTCATATTGGACTACAAACACATTGTTCTTGTTTTGATTTTATTAATTACTGGATTTTTCTCTTTAGGTTTGTCATAAATTTCTCTGCCATCCTTCAGGAGGGCGGGGTTAAACTGTTAGAGATCAGCTGATTGGTTATCGGTTTTATCGCTCCAATTGGATGTTAGTCTTTGTTAGAAGGAGATAGTAATATTTTATTATAGGGTTATTTTTGGTTATTTTTGTAGCCTAATAAACATTTTACAAAATAAATACTTAAATAATTATTTTTAATTCACAATGAATTCAAGTTTGAACTACTTTAAAATTTAATAAAGTAATAAAACTTTTAGTAAAAATGTTTAAAAATAAATAAAAAAAATAATGCTATATTATTTTAATGATTATTACATTTTTAAACTTGCAAGCTTTGAATATGTTTTCAACTAATTATGTTCTTTTTTTTTTTAGTAAACCTTCACTATTTGATATGGAAAAGTAAATTTTCTTACCGTAATAGTAAATCCCAGTTTTAGAATTTTTCAATGTGATGTGAAGATGATTGCAATAATGTTGATGTCTATTGTGTGTATTTTGTACTTCTGCTTTTCCACAATTTTTCTTTGATCTCATGTTTTCTTTTCCTGCATTTTAAATCACAAAGTCAACCAACTAATTTTTGTGGTTATTTCTATTTCACATACCAATCTAACACTGGTCGACTAATGCATCTTTAAAAAGAAAAAATTAAGATTTACTCTAAATCAAAAGAACCTCAAATGCTATGTTTGCTCTTAAGAGCACAGGGGGCGCTGTGGAACAACCAATTAAAGCGTTAGAAGAGCGAATCATCTTCTTAACCCCCACCCGGTCTCTCTGCTCCCTCCTCCTCCTCCCATCTCCCTTATTTGTGAGACTTTTAGGACTCAGACTTTTGGCAGATAAAGGATTTGCAGACTTGAAAGAGTGTGAGGCGTGATTGGCTCGGTCTGTACATGATCAAGGTTCTTAGAGTCACAGAGCGGGTCACACTGTGTGTTTGTGACCTGATGTGAAGTGACATGCGTGCAGAGCTGCAGCGCCGCCGCAGAGTTGCTTCTCTGTGGAAAAGGGGTTAGGAAGTTTGACTGACGATACAGTAGACGGTCACACGAGAAGCGCATTTAAAGAAAGACAGAAGAAAATACACAAGTAATGAGGATTAAAAGAGAAAAATATTTACTACCAAAGACTTGATGAGAAGTTGGGATGTGGAAAAAAAATATTATTGAGCTTATCAAGTGGACAGGGTTAAACTGTAAAGACCTAGACATTGAAAGGAAAAGCAGAGTTTTTCAGAGTTATCACTTAAAGGAAGTTAAGGGTTTAAAACAGTGGGGGGTGTTGAACTGGATAAAAGAGTTTAGGGAAAAAAGGATGGAATGAGAGGTAGGTGTGAACTTAATGAAATAAAAAAAAAGCAGACAAAAGGACAAAAAAGTGAAATAGATGACTGAGAATGGAAATTAAATGTACTTTCACAAAGGAGAGGAAATGAAAAGGCACAAAAAAGGGATTAAAAGTTAAATTAACTGGATTGTGACTGGTTGGAAGAAATGGAGGCATTGCCAAGAGACTGAAAGATGTTAAACCAGGGGGCGAAAAAACAGAATGCAGTGAACCCCCCCTCGTTATAACACCGTTCACCTTTCACGGCCTCACTGCTCCACGGATTGGCATCGTGTTCTGCATTCTGATTGGCTAAACCGTCTCCACGGCTCTTCTCTACCTGGGTAATAATAATGTTAGGTTTAATATTTTCATAAACATGTACGTAAAACAGTTTTGCCATATTTAAGTTTACAAACTTTCTCCAAAACCCATAATGTCGTCAAAATGTTCTGCACCGACAAAAGCACTTGCGGACGGGCCTAATAGGCAGAGGAAGATGCGAACTATCGCAGAAAGGAGGGTAGAAGCTGTGCGGCTGTTGGTCGCCATTACGGAATGAAGGAATCTTTCGTTCGTTCCATAAAGAAGGAGGATATATCATAAGGACGACAGCAGCAATACATTTTGATTAGGATTTAAAAAGAGTTGCAACTGTCCACGATGAGAGGATGGTAAGGATGGAGTCGGTATTAGCTTTGTGAGTAAATGACTGCAAAAAAAAAGAACATTATGCTGGATACGAACATTATCTGCACAAAAGTTAGAACACTGTATCAAATGGGCAGCAACCGGACAGGGAAGAGGAGGAGGATGCAGATACCGGACCATCAACGAGTGCTGTTCACTCCGTACGAAGCGCATTTAATACTAACAAGAACGGCCTCGGACGGCCTCTCCGATCATGCTGGAGCAGAAGCGATCGTGAACATTTATAGTGATCATCGAGGAAGGGGGATATAAGTCTGGACAAGTTTTTAATACAATTGTAAAAACATAAAGGTTACTACTTTACAGATTATGCATTTCTTTTTGGAACGTAACCCCCATAAAAAACAAGGGTTCACTGTAAAGAAAATGTAATTATCAAAAAATTGATACCATTAGAGGAACAAAAATGGTAAATAAAAATAAAAATCCAGTATGAGGTTCGACGGCCATGGAAGGAAACACCTTTAGCAGCCCCAAAAAATTATATCATAACTGCAAACTGTGTGTTTTATGAGTATTTGATTTGATAGACCAACACGGAGAAGTGCAAAAATACCAAATGGCAGCTGCTAATTTTGTTTATACTAATGTCAACCCAACTTTAATTCATTTGTCTTTAGCATTTTCATAAATCTGCAAAGGAGAAGTGTAAAGCAGGGCAAGCTAAAGCCAAATTATTCTAAGCTTTAATTATCAGGAAACTGATCACACCAGCCGCATGTTGAAACATGGTGGTGAGATTATCATGGTGTGGAGATGTTTTCTCCTCAATGAGGAGGATGGAAGACGATCCTAAAGGAAAACCTGTTTGAGACTGCAGTAGAGACAGCTTAAGTAGAGGAGAAACAGGACCATCTTTAGTTTCTGCAGATATGTGAAAGCTAGAAGCTGTTTTCTTCAGCACTTTGGGCGCCGCAGTCGAGCAGATTATTACCAAACTCCATCAACAGCGAAATGTAGAAGAAGATAAGATGAAAATGTGTAAAAGTAGTAAGAGTCATCCGGCGTGTCTTTAAGAGGGTGGTAGCCTCTTTCTTGTGTCCCGGGTGGCAGAAGATGGCAGGCATGTAATGAGCTCTGTAGTGTGAGAGGTTGTCCAGAGGTGACGGAGATTCATCCTCCATCCCTGCTGACGTTGGCTCGCCAAACGGTCGACCCCGGGGAACCCACCCCCCCCTACCCCATTTCCCTAGCTTTCAGAGGTCACACCGTTGTTCAAACACACTCAGGTGAAATCCCTGTCTCACACCCTGTGTTGTTTACCTCCACACATGGCTCTTTCTTTCTCACACACTCATTCTGTTGTTGAGCCAGCGACATGACTCTAACTCCCTTACCCTGCACCCCCCCACCCACCCGCCCCCGGCTGTCGTTCGTCTGCCAATCTGTCCCGATGCATAGCGAATCCTACCAGGTCTTTTATTATTCCCGTTTTCACCCTGTTTTTTTTTTTCTTTTCCCCATCCTCGTCTTCCTCCTCCTCTCTTCCCTCTCTCCGGGGGTGGACTGGTGGGGGGGCGGGTTTGTATTTTCCCACAGGTTTTGCCAGAGCCGGCCCGGTCGCAGGCTTCCAGGGTGACACGTTGCTTCTGGCCTTCAGTGACTTGAGACAAGTAGGTCTTTGTCTGCCTCATGGTCTTCGCTCCTTCGTTTTCTCTTACTCTTCCTCATCGTCTCCTCGCTATCTTTCTTCTGCCTCCTCCTCATCGTCCAGACCCTTTTTTTTCCTTTTTTTTTTTTACCGCTGTACTTGTTTGTTTTTTTTTTTTTTTACATTTAAATTCGTCTTAACTTTTGAAATCTATGCTGTATAATTCTTGCTTTTCTTTGTATTTCTTTTCATTTCTGACTCCAAAGTTTTAAGCCGTTAAAAGTGTCTCTTACAAAACATTAAACTGGGAGGAAGTCAATGTAAAAACTGCAAAATTTTCAAGGCGATGTACCTGATTAGGTGCTCTATAGAAATGCTTACCGTCAACTATTTTCCCTTTAGTTTGGTTTGCATCAAATCATTCATTCAATTTAGCTAAAAAGGTAAAAGCACAGAAAAAAGGGGATGTAGAAAAATGGCTTTTATGAAAATTTCCTGTTTATTTCATGACTTTATTTGGAGTCAAATGCGTATTTAAACACTGTATCGCTTTAACCTGTTTTTATTCCTTCATCCCTTTATCATTTAGTCTTCATAATGGGTATTTATTCATTTTGGCCTTTTTTTCCCCCCAACACTCTTCTCCTTTTTTCCCAATTTATTCACATTTTGAAAGTTTCTGTATCAAGTTGTAGAACTTAATGAACTTTGTATGAGTTTTGCTTTTACAAGGAAACGCTGTGAAAAATTAGTTCTTCATACTTTTATCTGACCTCCTTTTATTTAGATGTTAAAACCGGATATTCTAATAATAAAAACATAAAATCATTGGGGGAAAAAATCTGCTATTTTTGAAAGAAACTAGATTTTTAGATCTGATGAATGCTCTGTAGTAACGATAACAAAAAAAAACCCTGCTTCATTACTCATTATTGCTATCTTACTACTTTGGGACGATGTATAACATACTTAGATCAACGATAGGTGTTTAACCAGCTGCCAGGATCAATGTCAGGATATCTAGAGTGAGATAAATATATAAACCAGTTATCTTAAGAGTCAGAGCTTCGGTTTCTTCACATAGGGAGACAACTGCTCCTCACATCCCAGCAGGTTTAAGGTCTTTTACTCTGATTTTGAACCAACCAACCAAAGATCTTATTTAGCGATAACACACTAATGTCATTACCCCAGTAAGATGAGCTCAAGATGTAATCTCTAGATTCTGACCTCAACAAGTTCTTAAAACTACAAAATATTGTGATTTGATGATGAAAACCTGATTATGCTGTTATGACATAATAGGTCAATATTAGCAGAGTGAAGATCTTTGAAAGAATAGGACTGTAAACTATTAAAGAGCTAAAGGCAAGCGGTCCTGTCCTGGGTTGGCTCATTCCTGGGCGGTTTCATCCATCCTGTTAACTTTTTAAGAAGGTTTAGTTCAATAGATTTATTCTTTAATCTTACTCAATAAATCACTGTTACTCTCTTGAACTGAATTTTCAGACAGCTTTAGGTTGAGTTACTAAATAAAGTTTCATCTTCTCCTTCTTCATGCTCCTCTTGTTGTCCGGAAGCTGTAAAAATTGTGTTTTAAACATTTACAGACTTACAGGTGGTTCTTTAATTTCCACTGATGGAGGAATGATGTTTTTTTCTTCTGTTGTCTTTTATCCTACTTCGTGTTGTTAGACCAGTTCTATAGGTGGTCAGAAAGGAATCAGATCTGGGTTTGGCTAGAGAGATTTAACTAAGAATGTTGTTAAAAACAATCAGCCAATGTTTTAATGGGTCACATAAGGTCAGGATGGTTGGTAGAGCCTTTTTCTAATAATAGAAGAAATCACTGAGACACAATTTTAATCAGAGATGTTTTAGTTTGATATTAAAGCTCCTTTGATGATTTATATGTGGCAAAGAAAGCAAATAAAAGGTAAATCTTTAAGACTGTAAATACTTTTGTTTCCTGTACTGCAAAGAAGTACAAATGAGTTCAAATGAGCTCCTTTGTAGCTCAGTCTGGCCTGTTGAGAGACGCCTCGTCAGCTCAGACAGCGGCTAACATGGCGAGCGTCAGGTCGGGTCATCTCTCCACTTTCCTTGGTGGCCCTAAGGCCGGATTTGTAGAAACTGCCCACTGCAGGAAGCAGCTGGGCTTGTGTCCCGTTGGTTTTTGTTGGTTTCCTGGGAAAGAACTGGTCCGAATCAACCAGCGCCGGGCCAGAACTGGACAGCTCCGCTGTTGAGTGGAGGTTTTGTCCGCGTCTTATTTTCATGTTAAATTTCAATTTTGTGAAGGAGTGCATACGTGCATGAAAAGTTGGTGAGCGGCCGCCGCCGTTGCAGTGTGTGTGTGAGAGAATCGGGGGGCGAAGAGGCCGGACTAGAAGTTTCTGAGGCTTCCTGGCGGCCGTGACGGTCCAAATGTTTACTGGTTTTAAACCTTCAAGCTGTCAGTGTGTGAAACAGGGTGGAGAAAGTGTGTGTGTCCAGCTTTGATGTGTGCGTTGTTGTTGCCTAGTGTGTGAAAGTGGAAGGAGAGTGTCTGTTTTTTTTTGTGCGTGTGTTTGTGTGACAGCGGATGACGGATGGGCCGGCAGGACGGAGCAGGGGACGATGAATGAGGTGACAGACAGAGACGGATAGCCCTTTATCCCTCCGTCACAATCCCTCTTTCTCTCTCCTTCTCTTCTCTTTCTCCGCCTGTCGGGATGATGCAGTGCCTCTTGTTCTCTCGCTCGGAGGAGGAGAAGGAAGGGGCAAAGATGGGGAGAAGAAGAAAAGGAAAAATTGCATTCATCTGGCATCGATGTTTACTTCAAACCCCCTCCTCCTGCTCTCTCCTCCAGCCTCCATCTTCCTTCATCCACATCCTTCCCCCTCCTCTTGTCTTTCTTTTGCCGATCAGAGTTATTCAGCTCCTTGGCTCTTTCATTTCTTTTTCCGCCATTGTTTTTTCATGCCCTATTCTTATCATATCAAAAGATGCACATTCCTGCAACCCCCATACGTGCTTTCACACCTAACCTCAGCACATCTGCCAGAGCACATCTTCGCACGCCATCCGCTTTTTGTCGCAAGGGAATTTTTCATGTTTTTTTTACGTGACTTTCAATCATGCCCAGGAGTCTGTGACAATCTGTAAATGTTGGTGAATGGTCGATAAATCAAGCTGACGGGACCGTTTTGTTGCGTGCTCAGGTCCCGGTGTTCTGAGAGGTTCTGGGGTCCTGGGACAGGGCTGAGGCTAAACTTTTGTCTTTGGTGCTTTCATCTGCTTTTCTGTTGATTTCCATCTTCTTTTAGATGGCATTTAAAATCTGTGTCTTAAAAAGGTCAATTTTTAAGACTTTTGCTCTATCTTTAGATTTTAATGGTCATTGTTATGTGGATTTTATCTGAAAGAACATAAAGCTTCTTTTAAATAAAAGAAAATCCTGTTAATAGTGAATAATGGTCTCTTCTTTAATTCTGGTACAATTAAATCAATTCCAGTGTACGTTTGATCAAATTACCGGGGGATCTATCTAATTTGGCTTTTGTTTAATTTGAAAAATTCCTCCTTCTTTAAATTGTATTCCTCCTCGATCAATAAGATCTCGTAGATCCAGTCGTAGTGCATCCTGAACTCTCTGACCAGACAAGAGGAGCAGTGATTGGAGAAACAGATCAGAAGCCACGATCTGTAGGAGCTGCAAGGAAAATGTGCAGCTTTGAAGAGAGAATCTATCCAGAGGACAAAGTCGCTCAGTCTGAATACGAATCAGCCGCGATGCAGGCGCCATGGAAAAAGTCACTCATACTCTGAATGTTGTGACCAGCCCTGCCCAGCTACGTCTCCGGCTGCAGAAACGGCGCGCTCAAGAAAATAGGTTTGTGTGGGTTCACACACTTTTAGGGAGTTTTAGGGCCAAACCGCTTATTAGTGCACATTAATACCCAGTGTGATGTGAGTGTACATATCAGAACATAAAATCAATACTCATTGATTTTAAATGCAATTTTAGATTCCTTAGGTGCTCACAGTGCAGCTGAACTCCCTTCAGTGTGGACTCTGATAGGATGTAAAGAGTTTCTAAGAAGGCTGCTTCTATTTTGTGTTTAAAAAAATGTTGGATTCAGACTATAAATGGAAGACGTCATTCATATCCGAAGGGGTGAAATTATTGTTTTTTTGGACTTCTAGCAAAGCCCTTTTGGTCTTTGTAGACGGAGGCGGCATCTAGATGCTGTGGGAAGCTGATTAGAATCGATGGGGAGAACATCAATGTTCAAAGAAAAGCAGTTTGAGACTGCAAAAGTATTAAGACTGAAAAATTTAGCAAGCAACCCTAAAAAAATAAAGTTTGAGGTGCTTTATTTAAATAAAGAGGCAAACTGTTCAGCCTGTAGATGTTGCAGAGATAGAGAGATACTCCAAAACAGCCGCATCAAAATGCATCAATAGGATTAAAATAAGTTCTCACCCTAATCTGCAGCTGTAAACTTTCTCATGTCTTCAACTGTTTGATCTCAGGATGACAGGAATGCATTCAGGTGCTTCAGACAGCAGAAGCAGCTCCATATCATGATACCCCCTCTTCTGTGCTTTAATACTACTGATGCTGTAAATAATCATTTTTCTTACCAAACTAACATCAGAGGCTTTCACCTGTTTTGTTTCCACATGTCAAACACTTTTCATCACATAATGGCATTTGGAAGATTCTGATAAAGCGTCATTGCTCATTTATGCTTTGAATCTACTCATATTAAATACCTAAATAGTACAATTTATTATTAAAGTGACCAATATTTTATTGTTTTTTTTCCCCCCAAATTTGGTTAAACATCATCTCTCACCGTCTTCAACAAAACCATGAAAAGATCAGAGACATTTTATCAGTAAGCTGTGGTTATACTAACTCTGGTTAATTTAAGCTTTGGCTGGGGGTGTTTTTATCCCCCATACTTTTGTACTTTTTAAGTAAATATTTCAAATATTTCCAAAAGAAATAATAAGAATATAAATGTAACTTTGTAAAAAGTAGAGAATAAATAAAAGAAATTAACATAAACGTTGCACTTTATCATCATCTGTTTAGTTTTAAAGCACATTAAACTAAGGGTCCATTGTCTTAATTAATTGCTTAACTTGATTGGTTTATGACCTCTAAACTTTGATTATACTTTTCTTCTTCAGATGCTTTTTTTCCTGTTCTCTTCAGACGAGCCAGAATTGAACCTTTCAGGGTAAACTATTCTTCTGCTTTCCAGAGCAAGTCAGCTTCTCCTGTTCTCTAAAATAGCCAAACAATTTGGTGAGTGTAGGAGGCTGTTTATGTTGGTCTCAGTCCTCTGGCTAGTGCTTTTCCACAGATCTTATCAATCTGCCTAAATTTAGAACATTCAGAAGTCTGTGGTTATTTCAGACCTTTGGCTGGCCCTCCTGTGGTCTGGCATCTCTCCAAGTAAATGCTTGCAACAGTAGATGTTCACTCATCCTTTTCTCCAGTCCATAATCTGCCAGGCCTACATTGTTCCACCTTCAGCCCATGTGTGCACATTGTTGATCGATCCTGTTTTCATTCCTCTGGTTGACCACAGACAGTCAAATTCCATCTGTTCATCACTTTTCCTTTTCTTTTTCTCCTTCAGACTTTCACTATGTTTCCAAATGCTGAGGTGGATCAAATTGACTCCTTTTATCTGCTTCTTTTTGACCCAAGATTTAAGATTTAAATCTGTCTCCATTGATGTCCTATGAGTTCCTGCTGCCAGGGCTGCTCATTTTTTCCTTCTACACTTATTTACATAAAGTTGAGATGTAATGCACTGTGTTGATTTTTACATTCTTTCACTGTATTGTTCATGAGAAGCTCAGTTTACAGTCAATTACTGTCGATCTTCTTTAGTTGATTAATTACCTCCACCAAGGAGGTTATGTTTTTAGCAGATATTGCGTATCTTTATCAGAGACGTCCCTCATGCAAAGGAACAATCATTTAAATTATGTCGATGATCTAGATCAAAATCTTGATACAGGAATTTGTTTTTAATTCTCTAACATTGTGAGATATTGATATTTGGCGAAACAAGCAGTCCCCCCCTAAACCAGAGGGTGGCTGTAGTGAGTAATGGCAGCCTCAGCATCGGACTCAAAGTCTGGAGGGATTTTACTGAATACACAAACACAAGAAAAGGGAAGACTGTTGGTTTGTCAGCAGGATCAATTGAAAACTTAAAAACTGAATTTTATGAAAAATTTTTACCAAAGGTCTGCCTCATGCCAAGGAACGATTAATTTAAAAGTGGTAATGATAGCTATAGGTGGAAGTCACAATTTGGGGCAAAAGGTGCTGCTTGGCTGAAGTCTGCACACTCACAGTGCTTTGCTAGTATATTGAAATCCAACAAGGACCTAAAGCACTTAAGCCAGGGTGTAATGGTGTATTTAGACCAAATGTAGTTCACCGCTCTGCATTTCAGAAACACAGTATTTACACCCTGGACTGCATCAACAAATAGGAGGAGTTTCGGCTGTGAAGCTGACAACCGACTAACGTGACAAAAACTCAGCAAATAGACTGAATGGTTATTGCTTCTTTAGAGCAGGTTTTTGCATTTGAAATGGTCAGTTGTTGAAAATGAAATCATAAAAAATAAATGAAAAAGAGATCATATGTGCTGCCTTTGTTTCAGAGATATTAAAGATTTTTTCTGGTCACCCAGAGGTCAACTTTCCCCCCATTAAGCTCCGAATTAAATCAAAATTATCTACCCTACTTTTTTAGTGCTACTTGATTTGTGCAGGTAAAACTGTTGTTTTTGGTGATTTGATTTTTAAGATGGAATTGTTTTTAATTTCAGCCGATCACATCGCCCTCTTAGCAGATGTTAGAGCTGCACTCATTTCCTGATATAAAGTTATTGCCTAGCACTCATCTCATTCCTGTGCTAGCAATGAATATAACAGTGGGCATGTTTACCTCCTTTAGTGGCTGGAATGATTGTTTAGTAGTTAGTTTTAATATTTAGACATGGCAATACAGTGTCATTTCCTGTCAAGGTCCAGCCATCTGTCGGCATTTCCCAATAAAAGCACAGATGAAACTTAACATCACAGACTGCTGCTAAATTGTTCCTTATGAACAACTTTTGAATCGTCGGGGTAGACCAGCATTTTATTGAAAAGCTCAAAAAGAGTCCACTTTGGTTCATACAGACACTGCTCTGATTCGTTCAGCACCAAAGCTGGGCGGTGGGCAGCGACAGACCATGACCAGCGTCTGTGCTGGAGGTTAGAGAGGATGATTAACGGTCCTTCTAGGACTAAATTAAACAAGTTTTTTTAAAGCCACCTAGATACATTTCGAGAGCATTCCTTAGTTCTAACTTTGTTAATATTGTTTATCCCAGTATTCCATTTTAAGTGAAAAAGGCTTAGCCTACAAACAGTCCCTGATTGGCTGCCGTGTCGCGATTTTATAGAAAAGTTCAGCTTTTTCAACTTCAGTGATCACTGCTCTGCTCTCTCCATGCGGTGCGGCTGTTTGATAACACCTCAGTTCTATCTAGTCGCACAAGGTGAGAGCAGAGCAGTGAACCCTCTCACTTCGTGGAGTTCACTGCTGCTGGCTTAACCGACCTTCACCTCGTGGTTTGTATAGGAATTCTTTGTGAATCCACCGTGTTTTCCACAGCCAGTCAAATGCACCATTAGACAGACAGACAACACTGAAGCTGGTCTTTAAACAAAGATAACGGCACCAGTTTATCAGCTAGAAAAGAGATGCAGCTTAACCATTGTGTACTGGACCAAAACCATTTAAATAAGAGTAACAGAAGCAAAATATAGGTCTATAGAAAATAAAAACGACTAGGAAGTAATAAACCAGATCTTATATGGAAAATAAAGCGAGGAGAGTAAACATGGTTAATAGCATGAACTTGGAAGGACTTCACCAGGTGGACTTTCTGTTTAGGAAAAAATGTGTCAGTCTTTGGCTCAGGACATGGAAGATGCACAACTTAACTTAAAACTACTGAACCATGTGTACTCGCTGCTAGCAACAAATCAAAGGCACTTGGAGTCATTGGCATAGATATATTTGGTGAGTGTCATGACATGGCTGTACCCACCACACTGACATAAAAGCATTTGGTCATGCAAACTTTCTATGGGAAAGAAGAGAAAAGTTAGAGGAAGCAATAGTTCTTTCAGATTCTGTATTCATGACAAACAGAGCGAAACTTTGAAGCAGAAGGCTGTGTGAACTGTCCACATCAGAGAAACAACCTAAAAGAGACCAAAAGGCAAGTTTGTCGAGTTATTGGCAGCTGTTGCTTCCTCAATGGTTTGTCCATGAAAGAGACACAGTTAAACACAGAGGCACTGGGCTGAGTGTCCTATCTGTGGGAAAGAAAAACAGAGCGAACACTCTGTTATTGGCACCAAAACTTGCTAATAATGCATAAATGGAGAGTAAAGAGAACCATTAGGGACTGAGTGGTTATTTCTTCCAGTAGCCTACATACTCTTCTCTTCTGCTGCGTTTTGACCCTTGAGCCTTTTCTTTTTTGTTCATTTTTTCCTTCACATCTACTTTTTCCTCTCTTATTGTTTTCTTCTCTTGTTTCTCTTATTCGTCATTCCACTTCACTTAATGCTCTTAATGTCAGTTTTGTCTTATTTCAAATCACTGTTTTCTTACAACTAGCTTTCATTTTTTTCATTTTTATTCGCCGTCACTCTTTCATCCTTTCTAGTCAGGGCTTCGGGGATCAACTGACGATTTTTCCGTTCCAACCCCTGGCTTTCAGTGCCGTCTGTTCGACGTTGTGCATCCTAGCCATTACCTCACAAGGCTTCCCTCTGCTGCTCCAAAAGCAACATGTCACAGCATGACAACTGCTCGCCCTGCTGATCCCCGTTCTGCTGTCTGTCCGTCGGTAGAATGAATAGCGTAGCCAGTAGCGATTTTTGAGCAGCGACATCACACACCGCTCTGCTGATATGTGTGTGTATGTAAACACAAAGTTAATAGACAGGCTAAGCGATGAGATGAGGCCCAGCGGGAGAAGAAACCTCCACCTCACCTCCTAATAACCCAGACTAACCAGGGCAGTGGGAGGGAGAAAAGAGAGGGATGAAAGATGAGAGAGAACGATGGAGAGGAAAGGTGCGGAAACCTTCAGCTTACCATATCACAACTTTTATTCTCTATATGTTTGATTTTAGCTAGGTTGGAGTCTTGGGCCTCTTGATGATATTTGGTAGTATCCAGTTAATACTAATCAAATAAATATCCCAGTAAATCAGTATGGTTTTTAATCAGTAGGGTTTTTATTTATACCTATTGCAAAAGAATTGATCAAATATTTGACAGCTGTGATGATACATTTAAAGAAGTTAGAATAAGGAGAATACTTTAATCCCATATAGACCCACTTCTTCTTAATGTAGCCTGCTATATTTCATTGATTTATTTTCTCGCTGTTTTTGGCCGATTAACCTTTGGACAACTTGCGTAAGCAAGTTTATTTTTACTCACCGTTGTCTCCTTCCGGACCGTTCTATGCCTCATTATTCATTTGTCGGTTCATTTGTTGAGGTTATGTGTCTTTATCAGCTTAGATTGGGTATTTAAGTCTTTGTTGCTTTGCAGCCATCTGGCAGCCAGCACTTGTCTTTTTTATTCATCTTTAGGACATTTGTTTCCCTTTTATTTCATTGCATCATGTTTATTCGGTGTGTGTTTACATTCCATATTTTGGTCTGTTTTTTCTTGACTCTGTTCCAAATGGATTTTCCACTTTGTCCTTTTTGTTATATCCTTGCAGTCATCTTTTTGTCTCTGGATTGTTCCCGTCTTTGTGGCCCGCTGTAGATGTTTGATTGACTTGTGTATGAGAATCTCCAGGGGCCCCTCCAGTCGGTGGCCCTTTGTGTCTGCGTCAGCCCCACAAAGTTATTCATTCAAATAATGTCAATAACTTTATTCTTTGATGTTTACACATCTTTAGGCTTGAAAGCAATTCACATGACTGGTTTTTCCTGTTGACATGCATAATACACATTTTTGGAGATTGACCCATCTGGACTCCTCATCAGAGCTTTTGTTACAGTTCTGACCCTTTGACTTTGACCTCATCCTGCAGCATTTTTTTCCAACCACTTTTTTTTCTCTCCCTGCACAAATATGAAAAGCATTGCACAAAGTAATACTTTGTAATGTTGCTTATTTTTTTCTTACATTTTCCTTAAATCCAGTTCTGTTCCCCATGGTCAGAAAATGCTGTTTTAGGGTTACAGTAGGTGTTAGGTTTAGGAGATAGGTGTGATTTGAGCTTATGGTGGGGTTAGGGTTAGGTATGAACCTGTAACGGTTAGGGTCAGGGCCACGGTTAGGCTGTAGAAATGGGTTAGAAATGAATGGAAGCCAATTGAAAGTCCCCAGGAAGATAGAGAAATGTGTGAGTGTGTGTAGTTTAGATAAAGATTAGGGTTAGATATGAAATCATGAGGGATATATGTAGGTATGGGTCAAGGTTAGGCTATAAAAATGGGTTAGAAATGATGAAAATCAATAGAAAGTCCTACTGCCATTGCTGTCATGGCCAATAAACAGTATTTGCCAATTATATATGTACTTTAGCTTCCTTTTATAACTTGATAGTGGGGTCAACTATTCTGTGAATTGATGCATATTCTCCTCTAAGCACATGTAGTACCTTAATAAATGCTCCTTTCATAATAGATAGTTGCAATGTTCAACTTGGAATTTCTAATGTCTAAAGACAAATTGATTGCATCATAAGCAAATTCCATGTGGTCCGAATACCTGCTTGTTTACTAGAAGAAATCACCTTGATGATGTGGGATGTCAGCCAACATCCATTGAGGTGCATTGGCTGGGTTTTCTTTTGTACTGAAACAAGGCAGGGGGTCTTCCTCATCACTGGAACTTTCTCTTAAGTCTGGCTAAGGTTCAAGAGTTGCTGTAGCATCCCGCAGAGCTGTTCTGCACAGGTCTTCAGGCTGAATCCATCTGGACCTGGTCCTTTATTGCCAATCAGTCTCTCCAGTTTCCTCTTCCCTTGACCTCTAGAGACAGACAGGTGGAAGGCAGTTGGAGCAGTACCGTTTTCTGATTTGGCTGAGAATAAACTCATAGAAGCAGAAGGGTCCATGGCAAAGGTGGAAGAGGAAACCTTGGGGGTGTAACTGAGAAGCTTTGGGTCAAAGGAGGACGGGATGTCCATTTGACTGTGGGCCGGAGAAAAAGATGCTGAACCTGTCCTTGACATGAACCCATAGTAGAATGTGTTTAGTTCATTGGCTCCCATCCAGGCCTCCATCTGTCTGATCCTCCTCCTGCTTAAACCATCTTTTTCTTCCCTGACCACACCTCTTTCATACTGTTCTGGAGGAGCTTACTTTTTGCATGCCACCTAGCTTTCCCTTATCTTGACATCAAGGTGCTTCGTTATGCTCTTCAATTATTCCCGGTTTTGCTTCATGAAGGCTCTTTTTTTTGTTGGTTTGGCAGTTCTTTCAGATCACTGATCATCCATGGGTTATTTATGGGAAATAATCTAAATGTTTTGGTATGGATGGTCTTATTTACACAAAAATTAATATAATAATATTTTCTGAATGGAGTCAGAAAATGTCTCTAATGCTACGTTCACACCACACACACTTTAGGCAGCAAAAAAGCGCCTGCTGCTCAATTTTGGAAGTTTGTCCACATTAAGGTCAGAAGCGCATCAAGAGCACCCTTAATGTTCCTGAAGCGTGTCCATTGAAGCGAATAAAGATTTGTCTGATGCTTCAGCTGCTCCTGTGTTCAATGGCAATTAGGGACTATATTTGCTGTGATAAGGTGGTAAAAATACATTAAGCAAGAAAGTCCACCTCAAAACTTAATCTTTGCAGTCAGTTCTTCAACATTACGATCCTGCATTAAAATATTATTTTGCTCTCAGAGCTGCTCAGACCCCCACATACCAGTGGTGCCCTGGGAATCCCCAGCAGCAGCTAGAGGGTTTCCCGTAGTGTTCGTCGCTGTTCTAAGTAGATGTTAGTGTTTTTCAGGTATGTGGTACAAACCGCAGGCAAAAGAATAAGAAAAGCGAACATATTGTGCCAGCAGATTTCGACATTTTAAGTTCATTTAGGCATTAATAAACTGTTTCAAGGAGTGATCATAGTGATCTGAATCAGCAGTGTTGTGTCTGTCTCCCTGCCAGCTCCCAGATCAGCTTCTCTAATTGGTTGATGTGGCACTTCGAGAAGCAAGAGTAACGGTTTTCAAACCCCAGCATCTGCTGCTTGTGAAGCCCGTCACGCGCGTCAGATGCTCAGAAGCTCAATAGGCGCTGCTCGGATGCATCAAGATGCACTGCTCCTGCTGCTCAAAACGCGCTGCAGGACCTTTTGATGCGTGTCAACCATTGACATTGCATATAAACCAGCTGCTTCAATCGTGTGTGGTCTGAATGTAACATAAGATAGAATAAATAAAGGATTTTATTTTTACCTGAAGTAAAAAAATGGCTTTATTTATAGTAAGAACCCTGAGTCATACAAAAAATATATTTATAATTTTAACCATCAAAAATAGCAGCTTAAACTTGGCTGAGCTTCCCAATGTTTTGACTTCTTAAGAAAGTAAAGGTATTTTCCATAGAGGAGCAAATGTGGGCTTGTTTTGTTTTCCAGGATAAACTGATCATAAATTTTTGATCCTTGACACAGTTGGGAGGAAAACAACTTCTGCAAACGGAGGTCATTCTTTACTGTAGGAGGAAGCCTTCACTTGGTTCCAACAACTTTTGTTTGTCCTTTCATTGTTTCTGATTTGAGTGCATGCGCTGCTAAACACTCATCTCTTCCTTTCAGCTGCCAATGGAAGAACATGATGCTCTACTCTAGGAAAAAAAAAAAACCTCAAAATCAGCTTGCCTCAACAGCTTTGTTTTATGCCCACGTGTCATTCCTTACTAACTTCTTCTGAGAATGAAATACCTGCCAAAGTTTTTGTTTCAGCCCTGAAATAACAGTAAAGGGATTTTTTTTTGGGCAGTTCCTGCTAAGCTTGTAGATTTATTTCCTGGAGGTCTTATTGAGCTGAGCTGAAACACTTGTCGGGTAGATTCATAATTAGTCCAGAGTAAAACAGAATGAGGGATTTCAGTGTTAGACTGATGAGTGATTTCATGAGAAGCATGCTCTCTGCACCATATACATTGCCTGCCCATTAAAATGCAATTCTTGTTCATTTTCACCTGTTTAACTCAGTCTAGACTGGAAACCAGACAACCCAGAGAGCTTTGGTTTCAGTTTCCTGGCAGAAAGAATCTTGCCTACCTTGTATTAACAGGTGTTAATTAGGCTTGATACAGCCCAGTTGATCTAAGCTGTTGATCTGATTTAAGGAAGGTTTCACTCTGAGTTATTGAAAACAAGGTCTTATTTTTGCTTTCCTAAGTGAAAAACATGAACAGGAATCTGTTTTACCACAAAGGTCCAACGCCGAGAGTTTTTTTATTCACCCCAAATGACAGAGGTAAAGTAGGACTAAGTTCTGAAAGCCATTTTCAAAATTTTCTAGCCAGCTAGCTAAAAATAACTTGCCATGAAATGTGAAGTCGGACCTCACTGGTTAAAGTTAATAAGTCAGCTAAAAAAAATATAAATATTTTCTACGTCATAAATCTGAAAACTGACAGGAAATTGGGTTTCTGTCAAGACTTTGTCACATGAGTACACTTTGATTTAAAGCGCTCCACTATAGCTCTGGCTCTGTTATGCTGATGAGGGCGAACCTGTCAATCCGTTACCTTCTTACCTGTCTAATAGCCTCTAACAGGGTTTTGTTTGCAGCTCCAACTTTAGCTTCATCTATCTTTCTGTCACCACTGACCCTTCTACTGTGGAACCTGAGTTCAGGGATCTATACGATTTTTTACAGGTTTCGCATCCTTAATTCTCTGGCTACGCTTCTATCCAGTACTGTGTCTCTGACTTCGCTTTAGCCGTACTGCAGAAGGTACTTCCTATGGCTTTCTTTTGCCAATTTTCTATAAAAGCCAGATGTGTAGAGCTCTTCACTACCTAAGCTGTGTATCTCTGCAGACTTTCTATCTGGTTAATGCTTTCCCTGCCTTGGCCTGTCTTTTTAGCTGGACAGGTTTTGCTTCTAGGTTTCTGAATAAGCGGAAGTTTAAATTTTAGGACATTGTTGTATAACCAGCCCTGCTTTAAACCTTTCTAAAAAGTCCTTCCGATTTGTCTGCTTTGTTCCTTGTCGTTGTTTACTATTAAACCCTTGAAGACTTCTCAGAAAAGCTTTATTTATATCCAGCTTAACTGTTGCTGGTGGACTCTTGCAATTGCAGTCATCAAAAGGCCGTTGGATGGGCAGAAGATATAAATCAGTATTATGGACCACCTTATTAGTTTATCTACAATTTTATTCCATACTTGTGTTTTTTTTTTTTTTTCCATCTATCGGTTTAACAACCCATCTGGGTGTCCCTTCCTCCCCCCTTCATCTATTGATCATTTTTTCACTATTTGTCCCTCTATTCATCTGCCCATTGCTTTTCCATCCGTCCGTCCATCCACTTACCCTTTTGATCATCCTTCCCTCCTTACAGAAATCTTCTTTCCAATCATTAATCAGTCCAGTAATCAGTCATTACATCTGTTTTGGCATTCATTAAGAGGCTTTTTGTCCCTTCATCTTTCCATTGTAGAACTACTTGCTCTAAATCCATTATCCACTTTTGTATATAAGAATAAATAGAACTGAAAACTCTGAGGTATGTTTTTTGAAAATTGTACAATTTTGTGAAATGACACATCTTGCCTTTTCATCATCCAAACATCTACTGGTCCTTTGTGCCTCATTGCAACATTAAAAGCCTAACAGTTACTCCTTAAATTAGTACAAACTTTATAAACGGATGCAGAGATGAACTCTATCTTGTACAGAGATTCAGAGAATAACATTAGCCATTTCAGGAACAATGATGTAAACCTGTCCTGCAAACGGTGGAGCAACAGTGAAGGATTAGAAAAGAGTGGAGGACAGAGGTGATGCAGAGGCCAGGAGGAGATGGAAAATCTGCTACTGTCACATATCTGAGTCATGTGGTCATGCTGGGACAGCTGCACAGTGTGTTTATGTGTGACAGGTCAGGGCCAGAGATATGACGGAACGAGCGCGTGCACACGCTCCTCCACATCAGCAGGAAATCAGATAAAAGGACAGAAAGGCCGCGATTATGGAAAAAGAAAAGGGCAACAGATGAATGAATCCAACAGAAAATGATGCGAGGACACTGAATAGAAACGGCAGCAGAGGAGCTGCTGCGGCCAGATCCTGAACGAGCCCCGAATGTGTGAAAGCATTGATGTAGCGGAGCAAGAAAAGCAAGGGATGGCGGGTGAAAGAGTGCAGTCAGGTGAAAGTGATATGGAGAGTCAAAAAACGGACGTACAGGGTGGTCCGTCTCTCTCCCCCGCCGTCTCCTCGGGAGGCTGACACTTTTCTTCATCTATGTGACCGGTCACAGAAGGGGGGGATGAATAGAGGAGTAGAGAGGATGGGAGAAGAATGAGGGCGAAGGGACGATGAGCAGCAGACGGACATCTAAATGCTCGCCTGCCGATCTATTGGGAAAGCCCGATTGGAAGTCTAGCAACGCTGCAACATTTTAACCTTCTCCATTTCTTAACTGGAAACAGACACACACACACTGGTGCCCTGCAAAAACATTCACACTTTTTACCTTTTGTCATGTGATGACCAAAGGCAATGCAAGTTATCAGACACTGATGTGATGAATAAACACCAAATCCCCTTTCAGATCATAGTTACAATAAACCCCTGTTAGGGATCACTTTGTTTGTTTGCATCATTTCAGGCAAAGGTCACAGTTCCTATACTGCTCTCAGATCATAATGTGGAACTAAAGGGGTGTGGTTCACGACTCACGGCTTTCATACAAGCCCAGATTGAGGTGTGTCAAATAAACCAAGTTGTTTAAATACGTCCAACTTTGGAATTCCTCAACATTTCATTATTTACATCCAATTGAACCAAGGGAAGTGCTGTATTTCTCAGATTGGATTCCCTCCAAATCATATGGTGTCTCTACTCTGCATACAGCTCCGAGACCAGTTGCTTTTGCAGCACTTTTTGCCTCTGATCACTCAGTAACGGTTGATAACAATGCCATAAAGCAGGGGTCTTCAACCTTTTTCAGGCCAAGGACCCCCCATACTGATGGCGAGATGGACCGGGGACCCCCTTATTATACATATTCTATGAAATAGTGTTCTATCAAACTGGTTCTATAGTCACTCTATTACAGATGGAGTAATGTAACTAAAGTAATTTCTCCCTTGGATTATTAAAGTATTTCTGATTCCTGGTTGATGAGACATGTGTTGTGAATGAAACGGTGCCCAGCTTGAAAGAGCTCCTGTGTGTCGCTGAATGTGTGCATTGATGACTGAAAGACATCTTCTGCCTCCATTTATCTGTTTACTACAGTCTGTTGAATTCGTTTTAATGTGGTTTTAAAGACATTTTAATTAGTGGAAAAAAGTGTAGGGGGGAATATAAAAAAAAAAAAAACGAATCAACCAAAGCTTTCGCGACCCCCATGCAGTACCTCCGAGGACCCGCTGGGGGTCACGGACCCCATGTTGAAGATCTCTGCCATAAAGGAATATCTCTTATTGAAATGAAAGGAAGAACTCAAAGAGGCTGAGGAATACTGATGAGAAACAATAAAGATGATACAGGGTTTTGAACAAACCTTTGTTGCTATTGTTTAGGGATTTTGCAATTCCATCCATAGACTTGAATTTAGCACAATCTTCTTTACTTTTGGTCCAAAATTTCTCAATTCATTTTAGACTTTGTCTGGGCCAATGGGAAAGGGACCCTCCACCCCAGCCTCAATTCTTTTGCAGCTTCTGTCTTCAACTATCTTCTTCGATCCACCTTCACATCAGCTATGATCAGCTTCTCTGTTAAAGATCATGCTGCCTTCATTGTATATATATATTTTTTTTACAATGGACGGAAAGAGGTCCAGTAAATAATTGAGGGCCTGGAATTGAACCTGCATCCAGGAAGGTATCCTCAGCATATGGTGAACCTGTTATGCTCCAAACACCATCACGTTTTACTGTGGGGAGGAGAGGGTTGGGTTAATGTACAGTATGCATTTTCCATCTCATCAAGTATTAGCCATTCAAAATGTCCCCACTTTCCTTAATGGGTCTTTCCTTGGCTGATCCCCTACAATTAAACATCAATATTTGTACTAAAATATTCTTTCTGTCATGATTTGTGGACATTAAGATCTAAAAAGAAAGCGTCATCTCCTGGTCAGACCCTAAAATTCAGTGAAAGGGTGGAGTCAGAGTAAAACAATATGCATGCCCAGGTGAAGGAGGGGGTCACTCCAGTGGCTGGAGGATGGAAGGGATTCTGCTGGGAGTTGCAGGGAGTAGGGCTGCCGTTGGGCTGCCGTTTGACTGGGGAGGGCCATTTTGAATGGCCGCTACTGTAGCATCTTAACCCTAAGAGTTAAACTTCGATTTACTTCTAAGCTAGCAAATGAAACATCTCCTGTCTTTGAACTGATCTATTACTCCAAGTTTATTCCATTAATTCAGATTTGCCTCTTGTCTTCTTCTTCGTCTTTAATAAACAGCTGTTAAGATCTGTTTAATATCTTCATTGTGCTACAATTAGAATTGTTCTCTGTCTCTTAATGTCCCTATAAAATGCTATTTAGCATAGCAGAAAATGCTGTTTTGCAAAGTACTTCTAACATTAGATCTTAAAAATGCTCTTATCTGAGATTTTTTTTCCATCATATCTTTTGTTTAAAAACTAAAGGTCTGAAGCATCTTATTTCAAATGTGGTCCTCTTCCCTCTGCAGCTTGAAGCTGATACAGTGGGACACAGATAACTGTTCAAAATATATGTGCATCAGTATCTGTGGACTTTTGACTGCTGGCTTGTGTGGGAGAGCTAACATGTTTTGGTGTCCTCGATTTCAACTTCCTGTTCTGTCTGTGGCCGGCCTTATCGGTGTGACAGCAGGTCAGGCCGTGGTCACAGCAGCAGCAGAGCTATGAGGCGACCCGATCTGGGTCCGCGCCTCCGACTGGTGGTCAAGCAGCGGTCAGGAATTATGTCAGCTGTTGAAGTAATGAGCTGCTTGTACAACAGGATATAAATAAACTGTATTAATAAGAATGCATTAGCTCATGAAAGACGGATAAATAAACACATTCATCATCAGAATGCTTAATCAAACCCTCAGGCTTTTAACATGGCTCTTTACAGTGCCCGTGTGCTGACCGGGTCAGGTCATTGTTCTGCGTTATCAGTCCCGACCTCTCCGTCAGTCTCTCAGATACGAGCTGCTTTCACGCCCCTTCCTGTCAGCGGTCATCTCATGGTCAAAGCAGAGAGCCTTCAAAGCCCTCTCACCTTTTAATCTGCTTCCTGTTTGGTGTCAGCTGCTCTGATGCTGATGAGCAAGTCAGGTTCTTCTCAGCTGCTGATCATTTGTTTGTTTGATGGGATGCCTGTAACCATGGAGACACATATGAAGTGCAATCGAATTCCTAAACCTGGCAGTTTATTGTTGCAGGTTTAAAGTCGTAGGGAAGTCATATTTAAATTTCAAATCATCCTGGCTTAAACATGTATATAAATGTATTCCTTATCAGACCATATTGTCCCAAAAGTAAAAAAAAAAAAATCTATTTTAATAAAAATCCTGTCTTAAATTAAATTTTTTTTTCCCCCCGTTATCTTATGCAGGCCAGTTAGTTATACGTCAGCTCGTACCTCTAAATTTGGCCAATATACAACGGTCATCTGTCAATCAAATGTTTTCGGGCATAGCATCTTGATTCATATGTCGCAGCTAATATACGAAACGGTTGAATTAAGAAATAAGAATCATTTACTCTACCATTGAGTTCCGTCCCAGTGTTCACGGGGATGGACGTCTGTGTCTTCAGCAGGCGTAGAGCTAACAGAACTGGCAGCGTTGCGAGGCAAGGGCTCAAACATGTACGGCTGTAAGCCTTCTACACCAAACCAAGCTTCTGCTGCCCTGGCGTCCTCTTCCGCAACATCTTCATCCCCACTTTCCTCCTCTAAATAAAAAATGTATGACGTAGGAGACTCATCCATGACCTCTGACACGAAACTCTCCTCCTCCTGTATGTTTCCACTGTCCATAGCGTTGTTTCTAAGTCACCAATTTAGTGCTAATTGGTCCCAGTGTAATTTCCCATTGGGAACCTACTAGCACTAAGTTGCTAACTGGTTAGCAAGATGCTTCCAACAAACCAGCCACAACCACAATGGCTTGTGAACCTTCTGCCAAAACAATCCCGCCCCCTTGATAATCGACCAATCACATTCACTTTATTTACTCAGGTAAAGTCGTGCACCACTCGGGAGAATACAGAAATGCAACAGTTAGAACAGCTGTTTCCCGACGACTTCAAAAACCACCAAACCCTCCATACTTAAAGCTGACTTTAATCTACTGCCAACATTTAAAACAAATTAAGTACATTTTTATACAGATTTGAATTATTTTGGGGTTTCATTTGTCTTTTAAACAAAAATAACTAGTGTCACACTTACTGGAGACCTGACCATCTCATAAAATTAATTATATTTTGAATCACGCTTTTTTTTAAAGATTCATCTATGACAAACATTTTAGCTGCAAGAAACAAACACACAGATATGCCGAATAAAAACATTAAAACATCAAATAAATCATCCCAGCGTATAAACTGTGACAGTGACAATGACGGACAACATTCACTGGCAGATATTTGCAACATCCAGTTAAATATGTAGTTTCATTTCATGCTTTTCAGGTTTTTGCACAGAATAATCATTTAGCTTCTAATGAGCAAATCAAAATATGTTTTATAACTTTAAAAACATTACTGTTTTAGTAGGTTTGATAAAACATCTAAATTTACCTAAATAAATGTTTATTGTGTCACAGTATAGTATTACTATATACCTTTTTAGTGTTTTAGTTTCATAAGAAAGTCGATGCTTTCACAGCTGTTAAGGCTTGTTGGAAAAAAACAAACTGTAGTGCTTTTTATCTTTGACCAAAGAAAATAATTGAATATTTCCAAATAAGTTTATTTTCTCAACTGTGAGATCAATAAAATCTGTCGATCAATATCATTTAATCAATTACAATTGTGTAGTTGGTTTTATTAAGATATTGTTGTGGAAAAAATGGTAAACAATTGTTGCAACTATAAAATGTGTTAACAGTTCATGATATTAATAACTACGTAATTGTTATTTATTTAGTATATGCAATCAAACTATCTTTATTAAATAGTAAAACATTTTATTCACACAATTTATAGTCTAATTTCATAATGAAATCCATGTTTTTACGCATGAAAAAAGTAAACACAGTACTTTTGTCTTGATTTAAGCCAAAGTAGATCTATTTATGTGCTCTTAGCATTACCAAAAAGAACAGTTTGCCTTTAAAAAAAAAAAAAAAGGGTATTTGTCAATTGTCAGAAAGCTGGAGAGTTGATCTACTTTTTATTTCAAGTTTCAATAAGTACAAGAATTACTAGAGACATAGAAAAATAAATGTTTATGAAAGTTATTTTAAACATCCTGTGTTTAACTAACTTGCCTTTAGTGACGTGACTCAAAACACTAATGAATCCGGCCTGAACTCCTGGCCAGGATTTAACTTCTGACTGGTTTGAAGCAGAACTGACTTTCAGAAAGTGGCCTTTAAAAAAAACAAAAAAAAAAAAAACAGAAAGGCCCAGAATCTTAATGGAGCTCAGAGCTCAGCTAAAAGCTGCAGTTCTTCCAGCCCTGTTTGTTTTGGACTATTCTGTCTTTATTTGTTTTCTCAGCGCTCCATGCTCATCCCAGCAGGCCGCTCTCGTTTATCGTCTCGCTCCTTATCTTCCTCCGTAACATCTAGTTACCCTCCGCCTGACCTCCTTCTCCTGCACTTTCTCTAATATTTCCACAATCATTCTTTTTGAGGCTTCCCTCGTTCTTCTCTTGCCTCTTTCTCTGTCCGTCTCTGTCGCTCTCCGCCTGTGCAGTGTCTAACTGACAACACAGACCCCTGGTTGAACCACCGCCACTCTAGTTTCAACCTTTCTGCAGGTTTTTCCATTGGCAGGTACCAGAATTGGTCTATAACTATTAATGATTGGAAGATATGAAGCAGAAATAGTGATAAACAGAGCAGGAGATGAATCGTGGATTGCACATTGTGTTTTATAACACAAATACCGTTTAGGACTATGATTTGAAGCAAAAAAGGCATACGTATGAGATAAACATGCTTGAGATCCAGATCAGGGTTTGCCTATATTCTGCATTCAGTGAATAAAACAGTTGGAACTAATGGTGGTTGGATTTGGATCTAATATGCTACACATGAGATCTAGTAAAGTATTTGCTAATGTTTTTGATAAAAATAATTGAACTTTATTGATCTCACATTGGAGAAATGTATCTCTGCATTTAACTCATTGCCTTGGGGAGCAGTGGGCTGCAATTGTGCGGCACCCGGGGAGCAGTGTGGGGTTAAGGGTCTTGCTCAGGGACACAGAGTGCAGGCTGTTGGGATTGAACTGGGAACTTGCAGCCTTCTCAGAGCATAAGCACACTGCTCTAACCACTAGGCCAACACTCCTCCGATTTGCAAAGTTCTGGTACATCTATGGAATCAGAAGTAGAGTTTTTCAGCAGGTTACTGTTGCATTATGCATTGAAGACGGTGAGTAAAGGTCTTCAAATACAGAGCAAGCTTTGTAGTCCTATCAGACATCACCTTCAGACAGCCTGTTAGGGATCATTTGGAAACCCTTGATCTATATTATTTCACGAGGTGAAAGCATTAGGGCTGAAACAATCCATTATTGAAACAATTACCACATGATTTAGTAATTGATTAATTATTAACTGGAGTATAGAGACCATAAATAATTCCTGTAGCTGACAGAGCAACCAACTTAGAGCGGCAAGTGTAACAAAAATGTACAAAAACATATAAAAATTTTGCATGTAAGATAAAAGAATATTTTCATCTGTCAGTATTGTCTATCCAGAACTCCTCAGGTGGAAAGGTTTTATTTTAACCTGGTTAGATTTGATAAAATCCTCTTTAAGAAACTTTTTGCTATCCGGTTATTCATGGATTAATCGAAAAAATAATCAGCAAATATTTTGCAACTCATTTAATCTGTTAACTGCAGTCCTAATAGGAATGAAGGATGCTCTTTTCTGGCCAGCTGGTTCATCCAAAATGCTTTTTCCAGAAAGACCTGGATAAGATGGGTACCTCAACATAATCAAATGATTTAGATTTTTAAAAAATGGCGGACAGCCATTAAATATTTCCTCAGGGCATTTTCATAAAATATGAAGAAGCGAAAGCATCTCAATACTGACATTTGGAAGCTTATTCTGAATGAGTCTAGCAAAAAATACATTTCTGGGAGCATCTAACAGTGTCTGTGAGCTAGAGCTCCTATATGAGGAAAGGCTTTTAATAAAACTGGGATTATATAGATATAGTATCTAACAAAGGCTGTACCGTAAACTGCAAGATGTTCATTATACTCCTGTGATTCAATGAGATCCACCCCAAAGAAGAGGGAGCCTTAAGTGAAGCAGAATTTGCTGATCTCACTGCTGCTGGTTTTAGGTCTAGATGTTGAGGGTAGGCATGAAAAAAGGATTCAGCTTTTCTTGGTCTGCTGTCGATTTGTTTCTTTGAACCAATGTCTGTTTTTAGCTTATTGGCAAAGCCAACAGAATCAGGCAAGATTGGGAGACTCCTCTGTCTTTAAGGTGGACTGAGAATAATGCCGCCGTCCGTCAGGTTAGAAAGCTAATTTAATCCTAAGACTCTGCTTTATTCTCTTCATCCAGTCATAGAGCAAATAATAAAAAGGTCTCTAATCCAAAGTGTGCTCCCTTTTAGTGATTTTACTTGCCTTAAGTTGCAAAGCAGTCCTGTTCTTCAGCTGAGCTTTGACCTTTTTGTGAGCAACAGCAAAGATTTACTTTCCTGCGTTCGTTCCCCTGTGTGCGTGTGCAGATTGGTTCGCACACGACAAGCTGTCAAGCCTGGTTGTATTAATAAAGATCAGCCTGTGCACTGAAAGGGTATCGCTGCGGAGGCCGCGCTGTGTTGTGGTCACTGGCAGCAGCATGCTGCGGCGGTGGAATGGAGGCGGCAGGCAGATGTACAAAGATACACGCTCTTGGTTTTAATTTAATTCTTGGCTCTGCCGTAAGAATTTAAAATTAGTTCCCTGCTGCAGAACGATAAACATCCAAGCTTACCTCATTCCAGTCATAGCTCATGATGGAGCGATAGCGCTCGGGCTAGAGGCTACAGGCTCGTAAGGCCGCTTTCATCTGCAACAATGGCAGTTTCAAAGGAAATCTTCCTGGAGTGCGGCATCGATAGGAAATAAGGAAAGTTGGACATGTTTGTTTAAACCTGAGAAGGCTCTCTGAGAGGGAGAACCAGTAGCTGCCAGAGTGTCGCCTGATAACCTCCCATTGTGACCGTTGACCTCCTGACTCTGAGGTTAAGTGTAAAGTCTCTTCCTGCTGTGTTCAGTCAGATTCTGTTGGAGATGAGATGAGTCTAAGGATTCTTCTCCCTAGAGGAAATATTTAGGATTGGTTCTTGGTGGCTCTGAAATCATCCAGTTATTTAGATTTTTTTTTATTTATCAAAACAAACTCATAATATGAGAGGACTTTCCACATCGATTTTTATTGGCACTCCCTTCAAAACTCCATTTTATGGACGATTTACATAATTTTTTGTTTATCTGATGCATATGTCTTTACCCAGCTGTGGTTTTAGAAACGAGACTGTTTTTAGTAGAGCTCGAAATGACAAGATAATTGCAGAGTTGCTTCGATAATTTTCCTGATCTTAATAAGTCCAGAAAAGTCCAATTCAGCAATGAAAAGAGTTTGGTTTTCCTAATTTTTTTTTTGTGGTTTTGTTTTTATTTTCCATAGCTATAATCATACTTTATGTTGCAGAGGCATTAATTATGATGTCGCTATATGAAAAGGTCACTGGGCTTCACATTGAATTAGTTTTTATTAGCATGCTTTTTCAGAAATCAAAATGGGTCTCTAAACAACTTTGAATAAAATTTAGCTTGACTGCTTAAATTGGGGCCAGTTCAAATGGTAAACATAGTCTTAAAACTGACTTTTTATATTTTTTATTTTAATGTTACCAAAATGACAAACCTTTCTTTGAAGAAACCTCAATTGTTAAATCAAATTGTTACAGATTTTTTTTTATGTAGTGCAAAAAAAAGGAAAATGTTGAAACTTTGGAATTTTTATTTTTTTTTTTTTGCCTCCTGTTACTGCCGGTTTGTCCATTTCATGTGCAGTAGACTGCTACCTGGTTTCTAGTATACCCAGGAGGCTATAAGGGAGAGCTATATAGAAAAAAGCTAAAAGTTTTTACCTTTTTAGACATAAAGTCCTAAAATCCTGAAACATTAGAACAAATGTTCTTTGAGTTTTACCTTGAGAGGTTAAAAGAACTGCCTTGAAATATGTTGAGAACTGAATGATCAACAGGTTGTATCAAAACAGAGACGGTAAGTTAATATTAGTTGAGCTCTTTAGCTCCACATTAAAGTATCAGCAGCAGAAGCTTTGAACATTGACTCTATTCACTTCTGTACAAGATGAAGATAGCTAGTTAAATAATGTGCAGAATCCCACCAAAGTTGACAGCGATTGTTCTTAGGACGCCGGTAGTTTTGTCTTCCCTTAAAGACGAAAAACAACCAAAGAAAAACAATGATCCACATCTTCGTTTCTTAGGTAGGAGCTGAAGGATGGACGACAGTCCCTGTTGTCTTCTTGATAAAGTTTTCCCTTCTCCTGGTTGAATTCTTGCCTGAAGGACAGACGGGACACAAATCACCCATGTGACGAACAAACGCCAAGAAGTTCCAGGTTCAGTCTGGACGTCTCCTTAGCCTTTTAATCTGGGAGGCAAAGGCTTGGATGACAGGTGTCACAGCGCAGTCTGTGTGCTGATGGTGACCCCTGATCTTAGAAGTAATGTCTGGAAGATAAGTCGAAAGAGACGGCTGATGACAGACAGGTTGACAGGGTGGAATTGGTTGGAACTACTTTTGGTAAACTTTGAACTCTGTTTGACACAATTAGATATGTTCAAATCTTAAATACATGCATACATGTATTTGAGGTTGTTTTTGTTTTTTTTGTTGTTGTAATAGACTAATAAATTTCCCCCATCACTTGGAAAGTTTCATATCTGGTTCTGTTGAAGTTCTGTCTCAATGGACAGGAAGCAAATGTTAAAACTTTATTTATTCCTCCTTCTGTCCATTCATTTCTATGTTACTGTTTACTCCTCTTTTCGGTCATAAAAGCCCGTCCTTATTTCTTATGTTCTTTGTTGTTGTGTTCTTCCTGTGTCTGTCCCTCCTTGTGTCCTCCTTCCCTCACTTCATTCCTTCCTTTTCTTTCCATCCTTCCTTATTTACCACTTTTCTCATCATTCTTTTATTCTTACCCTTATTCCAGGTGTCCTTCCTTACTGGTGTCATGCTTATGTCATGTTGCAGGCTCCATATAAGAAGTCTAGAAATTTACTGGGAAGTTTTAAATTATATATTTTGAAATTCAAGAGATTAATTAAACATCCTGGAAATTTGAGGATTGAAAAGTTTTGGAAAGTTAATCTTGGAAATGTGTAGAAATCCTCTGTTAACACCGTTAGAAGAGCTGGATAAGGAGAGACGTCAGAGTTGACGGATGATTGATGAGCGTAGGATGGAGGACGGCTGCAGTCTGTAGGCAGACGGTCCAGATGGACGGGTGCCAAACTGGCTGCTGTTCTTGATAAAAGTCCAATCCACTTTCACTGCTTTTAGTCACCTCTGACCTCTGGCATGTCAAATGTTCCAGGAGATTGACAGGTTGGTGAGGTAAACGAAAGCGGCAAACCGTCTGTGCTGAAAACGGAGGTGGCTGGTAGGACATTAACAGGGAAAAGTTTAGTGGTTTAGTTTTATGACTTTTATGCACAGTGATCTTATATGAAAGGAACTTGGTTTCAATTTCCTTTCCTTCACAGGTGAAAGATTCTGGGTGTGTGACGCGTAAACAGTTATTCTGGGAATACTGCAAACGGTCCTAATGAAAATAAATCCTGGAAACAGCTGTAATAACCATCAGCATCTCTAAAAGGAAATGGGCATAAGCAGAGGAGGGGGAAAGTACGAAATTGCCAAGAAAACTATAGAGGTGGCCTGATAAAGAAAGAGAGGAAGGTAAATTTGGGCAAAATTTGTAAGAAAGTAAAGGGGTCCTTCAAGAGGCAGACGGTAAAAGGAGAAGAACTAATGAGGGTGAGGAAGAGAACATGATGATGGAGAGTAATAATAGGAGTGATAGAGGAGAAACAAGAGAGATGGAGGGGGCCTACAAGGAGGAGAAAACAAGAAAAGTGAGGCTAACGCATCACTTTGTTTTTGTGCTCGTCCCTCCTGGAAGAATGAGAGGAAGCAATAATGTGTGTGTGTGTGTGTGGAGACAGGAGCGATAGCACAGGGGGGAGGTCACGGCGAGGTGAGAGAGGGGGAGCGAGACGGAGAGAAAAGTTCAGCGAGAGGTGAAGAAAGGGACCTGCCGTTTTCTCCGGGTGTGTGCGCTGCGGGTGAATCCAGGGTCAGGTGTGTGTGTAGGAGTGTGTTTGCCAGTAGGACCTGCTAGATCGCGTGCGCCTCTTTTTTTTTTTTTTTGGAAAAGCCCACGCAGTCGCTTCATCGTTTGCTTTTTTTTTCCCTTCTCCATTTTCATGAGATCTGCCTGCCTTTTCTCATCCCCCATATTGTCCTCTATTCTCTACTTTTATATTCTGCTTTGATTTTTTTTCCCTTAAAAACTACATTTTAACAGATTTATGTCTATTTAAACTAGTTATTTTCCAATTATTCAGAATAAGTTCAGATTGATCAGTTTCTGTGTTCATTGGATTTAATTTTTTTTAGTCTGAACTTATCTTGATCAGAACCGTATGCAACCATGCCTGTATTTTACTGTGATTTAGCTGCGTTAAACTTTTTATAAGATAAAAATTAACTAATCTCTTTAAGAAGGATTTCAACAGAATAGTTGTTTATAGTCAAAGAAATGAGACCAGATCAGGCTGCATAAGGTTCATCTGGCTTGTATGTAAACATGAGTAGATCTGTGTTTGGTTTAATACAGCTGATTAGGAATGTTTTCAGTTGAATCAGTCTTTATTTGATTATATATTTACTGAATGTGACTGTGACCTATTTGGTTTAATAGTTTTAGATCTGATTGAATTAGACTTTATCGCTTTTTGACCTGGATTGGAAAGGAATAGTTTAACTTGGTTTAAACTTGGCGTTATGCCATTATGTTTCAAATCAGATTTGTGTATACTGGATTAAATTTTAATAGAATTGAATGGAAATTAAAACTATATTTATTAGGATGGTTCTAAAAAATGTGTATTTATGTAGTTACATTTAAAACCAAATCAGAGTGCTGTTATTTGATGGCATATTGATGACGTGTTTTGATTTGGACTGGACTGAATATGATCTGATAAGCTTTTGGATATGTAATCAGAATCGATTCAGTTTGGTTTTTTTAATTCACATTACTAGTATGATCTAGAATGCCTTGATCTATACACATTCCATGGCAATCCACTTCAGATTGCTTTAAATTAATCTGGAATTATATTGAACTGGAATGCTTCAGATAGAACTGGATTGTCTGTTATTATATTTTAACATGAATCGATTGAATTAAAGTGAATGCTGAAGAAATTTCCTGACGTGGATTCTAATCTGAATGTAATCGAATACTAACTAATCAGAGACAAACTACAGTACAAAAGTTCAAAAAGCAATTTGACTGCATGGCAATAAGTTTAGTTTTTGATTTAAATCTGAAAGTGAATCCAAATGTATTTATTTGGATTAAAATTGACCTTATGTAAATACATTTAAATCTTAAAGCGGGATCACATCTCTTGTGTCTGGCTCTTCTAGCTCCGATGCAATTTTACATGAATTTGTCAGCCTGGCTGCAGTGCATATAGAGAGGTTCCCCCTACATAGGATGAGCAGATGATCTGGGTGGGACTCTGGTGCATTTTTCACTTCTGTCCTGGTGACCTAGATATTAAAGCAATGTCCCACATCTGACTGGTTCCCTTATAGGCATCATGTTTGTTCAACACTTGTTGCTCTGAGGATCACCATTTTCCTTTTTTCTGTCCTCCTGATCTCTTACCAGTAAACTCAAATGGGGCGACCCTGACTGTGATATAGATTTTACTTTGCATTTTCCCGAAAGCGGGTGTGTTTTACTCCACCAGTGTCTCTCTTCCTGTCCAAATCATTGTATGAAGCGAGAATCCTTCGGCTGTTTTTTAAAATGGATCCAAATGAAATCGGATTAAATCGGAATGTATCGATCTTTATTTAAAACAGAGTCTTACTTCATCTTGCTTGAATCTGAGGGCATTTTATTGAATTGCTAATGTTCAGCAGCACAGTGTCGTGGTGAAATGAATTTGGATTTTCATTCAATCTAACTGGTACATTGGATTAAATTGTACTGATTTAGATTAAATCGCATGCTACACAATCTCCTTTCAATAAGAAGCATAGTACAGTGAAAACTATTCGACTGAATTTCAAAAACATGACTCAGGTTACTTGGAATATATATAATGTTTTGCATTTAAACTCAATCTTTAGTGCTGCGTCCTAAAAAGATCGTAATTCTGTTGGATCACACTGAAGTGGTTTGGATCAAACTGGGTTGCATGTTTTAAAACTTATGGTGTTCATTTGTAAGTAACATACACTGTAACCTGTTTATTAACCAATCAATCATACTATTAATAAATAAAAAAAAAAATACATTCAAATTATTTATTTTACATGAATATTTTCATTTAAATAAGCATTCATTTACATTTGTGTGGCCCCCCAAAAAAATCTTCATTTGGGCCAAAAACTGTTTTATTCCTCTAAGAATCCATATTATAAATGAGAGTCTGAAGTATACACTGTAAAAAAATGAAATCTTAATAAATCATTCTTTCTTAAAATAAGTGCCTTTTTTTCCTTGAATTTAGAAGGTAAGTGAGACACTTTGCCAATGGAACAAGATAATTTACATTTAAAATAAGAAAAAAACAATTGCATTGTTTTATTTCAAGTGAATTTTATCTAAATGTCTTATTTTAAGAGTAAAAATACTCATTCCATTGGCAAATCCTCTTACTTACCTACCCAAATTAAGGGTAAATACACTTAATTTAGGAAATCTTTACTTATTTCTAGATAGTTTTTGCAGTGTAGATTTGTGGATTACACTGCTTCAACCATAAGTTAGCGTTAATGGTTTACTAATGATGAACATTAATCAATGTTTTACCTTTAGCAGCAACTAAATCCTGTCTTCAAATAATTCCCTTTCTACTCCTTCTTTTCTTGTTTTATTGTTTTTTGTGAGCTGTTAGCGTGAGTCTAGCTGGCTACAAGTCAAACAAGCTACCGATGTTGCATGTCGTGATAAAAAAAAAAAGAACCGATTGTTGTGATAAACTTTAAGATAAAATGTAAGTATTATAGATCTCAGCTGCTAGCTTATCAGTCTGTGGTTTTGTTATTCTTCTTTCCGTGCACGATTGTTAGCACGGCATTGCAGCGTTGCTTCCTGTAAAGCAATACTGCAGGATGTCTTTTATCTGTCCTCTTGTTGCCCTGTGTAAATCCATCTGTAATCATCGGGATAAACTGTGCACTGTATGAGCATTACTCTGATTAACAGCTTCTACAGTGATAATGGCTGTTTCAATTAGCTCCTTTTCAAATTAGATTAGCAATGCACAGATTAAAAAGACAGGAATCTGAGAGGACGGTTGATCACAAGAATATAAACTGCAACAAAGATGTATCACTGAACCTCAATCAAGACATCCGTAGTCAAACTGATGGTATAAAAAAAGTGCAAATTAATTATTAGTACATTTAGATGAACACTATCCACTTGGCTGCTCTGATCACAGAAAAAAACTTGCTGCTTTAGTGCTGGAATGCATCGTAGGGATTCAAACTAATCATCTTATCATTAATCTAAATAATTTTTTATTAGATAAAAACGTCTTCCATCCAGTTTGAATTTTTTCCATAAGAGTAAGTGATGGATCCTCTTTGGATGAACATTCTCACCATCCAGAATAGGCAGCTGCTGTTCATCTACAGAAGAGTCGGACCATTAAGAGAAACTATCGTTGGAAGTATGCCAGAACAGAACTGTGAAACAATCCGAACCGATTTTGGATCATTTTCCACTGTTTTATCAGTGAGAATGATAGAGAGAGAGCACTTTGTGTTTTAGGAGTAGATATTTTAGGAACTTCTAAAGATATCATCTAAATTAGGCGGTACCTAGAGGAGCAGCGGCATTTTCTCAACCGAAAGTTACCGATATGGTCCAAAGGCAAAAGATCTGATGAGACAAAAGCAGAGGGCACCTTAAAAAACTAACACACTGCTTTCCCTAAATGAAAATACTTCAGTCGAGGTTTATTTATATGAAGAGGAGTCCAGTAAAAGTAAGGACAGAGAGGATTGTTTGGTTTTCGTTTGGAGCCTTTTAGTGTTAAAGCATTCTGTTGCCCCTCTTGACTGTATTCTCGACCTTTTCTCAGTGTGATTTTGCTGTTTGTGTTTATTTTGATTTTTAACATGAACGTTACCCTCTCTTTAATTGATAGTTTTATGTTTCTCTGTTCATGGGGATTTTTTTTTTCACATACTGTAACCACTTTATCTTTTCTTTTTAATTTTGCTAACCTAATAGGTCTCTATTTTGTTAGATTTTATATAAAAAAAAAAAAAAAAGTCTAGATATAATTATGTGTGATGTTTGATGCAAGAGAAAACACAAGTTTTTTAAGAAGGTAACAATTAGCAATCGCTAGGGTTAACATAAGATTACTCTAATTTTTTGTGTATTTATTCTGTACGGATGATATTAAGCATAATTTATATAATGATTTTGTTATTTTTATGTTCATGTTTGAATTTTTGGAGATAAAGCCATAGAGGCCAGACTAAGATGGTTTGGACATGTACAACAGAGGGTGATGGTGAGTTCATTGATAGAATGTGGAGACCTGGAGAAAGACCAAGGAGGAGACCTAGCGATTGAGTTAAAGAGGACATTTAGGTAGCTGGTGGAGCAAAAAAGGAGATACGTGGCTCTAAGTGGCGACCCCTGAAGAGAAAAAGCCGAAACAGATGAGCTTGAATACAGAAAATGCAACACATAAGTTACTCATGATAAAATGATCCTCATTAAAACTATAATCATGGTTGCAGTACAGCACTTTCTGTCAGGACTGCTCTAGATGCTCCATCTGGTACTTCTAGACACAAAACAAACATCAGTTTCTCAAAAAGCACCGTCTGCTGCTCAAGCTGGATCACAATTGGTAGTTGAATATTCCCAGTTAGCTATTAGGCAAGGCAAATTTATTTGTATAGCACAATTCAGTACGAAGACAATGCAAAGTGCTCTACATGATTAAAATATAGGAAAATAAAACAGAATCAGTGCAAGTAGAAGAAAAAAATATGCAGAAACAAGAAAGAACAAACAAAGCAGTTGGACTGAAGAAAATTTAAAAAATGAACTAATGATGTTTCAGTTGAACTTTTTAACTATAACAGTCGAAGGCAATCCTAAACAAATGTGTTTTTAGTCTTCATATAAAGGAACTATTACAGTTGAGAAAAATGGTTCCAGGTCTATATTGAATATAATGGTTGAAAAAAATTCATGCCAAAATAGCAATAAAAATTTTTTTGTTTTATAAATATTTTCTTGAAAGATTCAGTTTAGTTTATTCTTATTGTAGAATCATGGCCTTCATGGAACATGAAAGTTGTAACTATGTGGTATATTTTTTTTATACCACTTTAAATGAGGTTCCTATCATGAGTTAACTGTGTGAGTTACTTGGTACTAATCTTCCTAAGAACTTAGAGGGACTATACAAACTGAGTTGGAATCGGATTAAAAAAAATGCTGCAGCTGGTGTGACGCGATTCCAGCTTCCTGAGCAGTAATTGTTCTCATTGTTTGGTTTACGGATTAAATTTATAAATAATAAATTATCACCTTTATTTTCTTTTTTTTTTTTTTTTTTTTTTACATTCCACAAAATTATTTTCTCTGTATTAACCCGTCACCCTTAGTGATCAATGGACGGCTTACAGCGCCCACTGGGAGCAATATGGGACTAACTGGGCCTTGAACTCTGTTCTAAACACTATGCAGTCATTCCTATATTTATCTGTTCACTTTAGTTGAGTTTTTAGCAAGGTAAATCAATTACTTGTTGTGTTAAATAAATGATAAACATCAAAGTTCCTCGTTTCTAAAATTTGACGGGACTACCATGAAAGTTATGTAATGAACTGAAAGGAAATGTTTCCAATCTTTTGCAATAGTTGATGATGAACAAAAAGTGACAGTTTTAGCAACAGAAACAAAATTGGGAATTGTAGTTGATCGATAACTGTTGGAAGTTGTCATCCAAGGTCTGTTTTTTCAGATAAAAATCTGGTTAAGCAGATTAGCAAGTTATGTTTGAAAATGTTACCAACTATATAATAATTTGAGAAGCTCAACCATCACTTTAAGGCCTCGGTAGTCATTTCGGAAAAAAACAAAACACACACTGTTAAAATAAAAGGTCAGTTTGATCTCAATATCCATGAATATTAAATCAACAATTTCAAATTAAATCCTTTTTGGGAAGCTGCATCCACCAAATTGATGATAACGAAGCCAGAACAGCCTGTTAAGCTTCCTGTATCTAATTAACACTGATTTTTTTTCTTTTTTTTTTTTTGTTTAGCCTCACATGTACCTGTTCCTGAGTGCGCACGCAGCACGCCTGTTTGTACTTGTTTATGCGAGAGGATTAGCAGGTCAAACCTCGGCCACAAAGGGGTGAACTTGAGGACAAGGAGAGGGGAAAGCGGCAGTGGGAGGACTGGGGAAGGAGAAGAAAACTGATAGCAGATAGTGGGAGTGTGACGAAGGTGGGAGGAAAACAAGGAGAAAGGGGAGGAAGTACAAAAGAGGCATTCATCTTCTCTGTGTGATAGCTGATTGAACTAAACAGAAAAAAAAACATTTAGGAAACTTCCTCTTTTAGGGAATAACTCTGGTAGTAACCACAACCTCTTTGCTTCTTTAAACTTCCAGATATCATTTTAAAAAAAGGAGGGAATCATTCAAATTTACCTTTAAAAACTCCTTCAAGCGTCCATCTGTCACACAGTTTAGTCATTTACCCGTTTCTCTCTTTACAAATTGCTTTTGTTTTTTTGTCATCAAATATTCAAACAACTTTTATTACTGTTTATAGAATCATTTTTAATTGCAAAATTATTTTAATTCTGTAACATAAGAAGGTATTTGAGCACAGGTTGATTATATATCTATATATATATAGATATATATATATATATATATATATCTATATATATATATCTATATATATATATAGATATATATCTATATATATATAGATATATATATATATAGATATATATATATATAGATAGATAGATAGATAGAGA
>NW_015150952.1:140178-155800 GCF_000732505.1 Cyprinodon variegatus
TGCAAGGGGACGTGGGCTCTAGTCTGAAGGGACGTGGTATCTAGTCCTAGGACGAGGGCTCTAGTCCGAAGGGACGTGGGCTCTAGTCCGAAGGGACGTGGTGTCTAGTGCAAGGGGACGTGGGCTCTAGTCTGAAGGGACGTGGTATCTAGTCCTAGGACGAGGGCTCTAGTCTGAAGGGACGTGGTGTCTAGTCCGAAGGGATGTGGTGTCTAGTTCAAGGGGACGTGGGCTCTAGTCTGAAGGGACGTGGTATCTAGTCCTAGGACGTGGGCTCTAGTCTGAAGGGCTCTAGTCTGAAGGCACGTGGTGTCTAGTCTGAAGGGACATGGTGTCTAGTGCAAGGGGACGTGGGCTCTAGTCTGAAGGGATGTGGTATCTAGTCCTAGGACATGGGCTCTAGTCTGAAGGGACGTGGGCTCTAGTACAAGGGGACTTGGTCTCTCGTCTGAGTGGATGTGGTCTCTGGTCTGAGGGGACATCGGCTCTAGTCCCAGTGGACGTTATTTCAAGTCTTAGTTGCTGTTAACAGAGTGAGCCGCCTTTACCTCAAGTCATTTGCTTTTACCTTGACTTAGAAGAGCAGTTAGCTTGACTTTGAGAAGCTTTCAGCTTAACTAAGGATTCCATCTTCTCTACTCTAGGAATGTGTTTTGATGCCTTCATGAGAATTTCTGATTCTTAAACTGAAATCATGCCAACAACTATTCAATCAGATGAGATGCTGCTTATTATATTTCCTCTACCTTATCTCTCTAAAAACAGTAAAAAATAAAGTGATGTCATTCATAAAACAAATAATTTGTTCATTCATTTACTGTTGTGCTCTGATGAGGCTCCTCTAACGCCCAGTCTTTACCTCTTTTTCTTTCCCTCGTCCCATAGATTCTACCCTACCTTTCTTTTACCTCTCCTCCTCTTTGTTGCATTTGATTTTAGCCATCTGTTTCCATCGCTGCTCTCTCTCATTTGTCCCCTCCATCTTCCCCCACATGTGGTTTTGCTCTCCATCTCTTTCTTTGCCCCACCTACTTCTCTCTCATCCCTCGCTCACATATGGTTTCTCTCTCTGGATCTGTGTGTGTTTGGTGTTATGTGGAGTTCACTGGGGCTCCCTGCTCACACACAGACTGTGGTGGCTTATGGGTTAGCCTGCCAGGGCCTGTTTCTGCATGCGTGTTTGAGTGTTTTACGGAGGGTTCAGCAGGTCAGCAGCTGGTTATGCAACACTGTGAATAGCGGGTCATTTAGGAGAAGATGACACCGTTCCTCGTAGCCTCGCTTTAGTTTCTCTCTCCACTCACTGCTTCTTTATTTCTGTTTTCTGTCAGTCTTTTAAAAAAAATAATGCCAATTTCCAAGATGTCACAAGAATATTGGTGGGTTTTTAATGGAGGTCAGATGTTTGTCATGTCGGAGAAAAGAAAGCAGCCAAGACCATGTCACAGCAGCACCAGTGTTTGTAAATCCAAAGCTAATTCAGTTTGTATAGTCCCCTTTAAGTTCTTAGGAAGATTATAGCGGCTTTGTTTACTCATTGTTCATTTAGCACTGAGAAAACACTGCAGAGTTAACTCATAACAGGAAGGTCAGCGAGGGACAAAACTTGCTCTTCCTTACTCAGCTATTTTAAAACAAGCAATGCCGTTTCATTAGGGTAAAATTAGAGCTGCTTGTTTTATTTTATTTTTTAGGTGACGCTATATAGATATTCAGAATTGTAAAATATTATTGCATATAACTTTTTTAACATCAGCTCTCCAGAAAACGGTCTGTTCTTGGTTAAGTGGTTCTATTTTTTTAATAAAAGTTGAAAGCCTGTACAAGAAAACTCTCATAAGTGGAACAAATTATTGTGTAAATAAGCTTTGAAAAGCTACATTTTCTTTGAGCCTAAGAAATTTCTGATAAGGAAACTCTAAGAGCTCATTGTCAATTTGAATAATCTCCATAAATCTGTCTGTATTTCATCATATTTTTTAGCTTTGAACTTCTAAAGTGTAATAATTCCCTGTTCCTGCAGCTCGTTACCGTATCAGCCTTAGCATGTGGACGTTGTTGATGTTCGTGTCGAAGTTCTCAGGCTATATTTTTGAATCTGTGAGTAATTTTTTTATTTTTTTTTTTATTTTTTCTAAATCTCTCTCTTCCTCTTTCTCAATGTTCTTGTTCAGTTACTGGACCTTTTCACCCAGTGGGATTGGTCCACCTACCTGGCCGACTACGGCAAACCCACCTGCAAATACCTGAGAGTCAACCCACACACAGCGTTGGCCCTTCTGGAGAAGTGAGTAGTCATGTTGCTTTGTTCCGTTTGTTTTCCTTACCAACAATTTAGCTTGTTTCTGTTTCTTAACTTTCTCTATCTTTGCCAGCCTGGCTAGTTTCTTAAATATTTTTCAATAGGAAAAAGCAAAGTCAAAATATTTCCCTAAAAGTAAAAAAAAAAAAGAAATCCACTGGACTTGGTTTCCAAGATTTGAAGACGTTTCGCCACCAGGAAACAAAGTCCAGTGGATTTTTTTTTGTTTTACTTTTACGGAATGACTATGACCTGGATGATGAAGTCAAAATAGCTCTAAAGAAAAAAACATTAAATATCATACTTTCTGTATAATGATGAACCTTGGTGTTTAATCAGAAGAACATGACCAATTAGTCATTCTAAACATTAGGAAGCAAATAAACCTTAAAAATGGATGAAGGAATAAAAGACTTTATTACTGTAATGGGATTGGACAGGATTGTGTCAATAATGGGTACGTTTTGTCGATTAAAGTTAAGAAATTAGAACCGGTTGAATTTAATATTACCGTTTGAGAGATACTTAAACCCACAAAGTTCTATCTAATTTAGTTTTAGTGGGAATTTATTTTCCTGATTTCATTTTAAAAAGAAAAGCAATGTTTAAATGATTTCCAGCTTATCGTATTCATCTAAACTCCTGCTTCCTGTTGTTCCCCTTTCTCCTGTTTTGACAGGTTGTTTAAGCCGTGAGTATTGTTTGTACGGCTGTGTGTGTTCTGCAGGCATGTATTGTTAAACCCCTCCTAATTGTTTTTTAAAAGTCAGAGTGTGAAATTTCACCTGAGGGATTCTCAGGGTTAACAGAAAGTGAACTGATATGTTGATGATACTGAGATTTATCTTTCCAACAACACCCACATCTGTGTGCATCTGTGTCATCATAGACGTTTATCGCATCCTCTCTCACACAGCCTGCATGTAAACAAAGTTCTAATCAGTCTTTGTGGATTACTGGCTTGTAAGAGTTTTTACACCAATTACGTGCTCAAGAACACTAACAAGCACGACATAAATCCCAATAAGAAAGAGAGAGAGGGGGTATTGCTGCTCCTCTATGCCCAGGTGGAACCTTTCAAATGAAGAAGAAGAATCCAACTTTATTGTCATTACCCTGTCACAAGTACAAAGCAACGAATTTCACTGTCTCCATTAAACCCATCCCTTTGGGGAGCAGCGGGCTGCCATTGTGCGACGCCCAGGGAGCAGTGTAAGGATTAATGGTCTTGCTCAGGGACCCAAAGTGGCAGTCTGTGGGACTATGTGGGACTTGAACTCAGAACCTCCGGGACCCAATGCCCTAACCACTAGGGGTCCCTGAGCAAGACCATTAAACCCCAAACTGCTCCCCCGGCGCCAATGTTGGCAGCCTACTGCTCCCCATGGGGAACTGGTTAAAGGCAGAGACTTAGGCTACGTTCACACTGCAGGCCTTGATGCTCAATTTCGGGTTTTTTTTTTTTGTGAAATCCGATTTTTTGCGTTTATATGCGACTTGTATGTGATCTCCTGCGTGAACTGCAGTCATACAAAGCAAGTGTCCCGTATGCACAGTAGAGGATGCAATGACATCACAGGCCAGTGTGCTCTATGTTTACGGAAGTAAACATGGATGGTAGCGCTGGAGCACATCTAGCAATCTTTTCCAACCATAAAAACACAATCTTTTTAAGATTAACAAACATAAATACTGCTCTCCGCATTATCATCCACAATGGTTGTTGTTTTTCTTGCCACTTCTTCATAGCAAGACCCAGAATTAGTGACCAATGTCAGGTATTAATGCCGTTCAGGTCGGATAAATGCCACCTGGCTGTTCAGACCCAGGTCACATTTGAAAAGATCAGATTGGTATCGGATTCAGGACCACATAGCCAAGTGGCCTGGGTCGGATTGGAAAAAATCGGATCTATGTTTTCCCGACAGCAATGAAAAGATCAGATCCAGGTCGCATATGGGCCAAAAAAATCGGATTTGGGTCACTGGAAGTGACCCAAATCACTTTTAGTGACCCAGCCTTAGACTTGGACAACTTTTATTGTCATTTTGTTTACACAGAGTGTATACAAAATAAAATTTAATTTTTTGTTTAGTACAGCTTTTCAGATAGTAAATGAACAACAGAGAGTGAATTTCCCCATTGTGGGTCAATAAAGGATTTACATTTTTTATTTACAGTCATGTGAAAAAGCATTGGCTCTGCACGCACTGGTTTTGGTCATACTTGAACTTTTTAAGAAAGAAATGTTTGCAAAATCTTATAAAATGCAGCTTTCCCATGGCATCTTTCCATAAGACAAAACTAAAGATATAACACTATCACACAATAGAAAGTAACACATTTTAGTGTAAATTTGCTGTCCCCTCAAAATAACTCACCAATAATGTCTAAATGCTCCTCCGAGGTTTCCTTATGGAGCTGGGGGATGTTGGGGNTTTTTTTTTTTTTTGTGAAATCCGATTTTTTTGCGTTTATATGCGACGCGTATTTGATACAACTTCATACAACGCAAGTGTCCGTATGCGCAGTAGAGGGTGCAATGCCATCACAGGCCAGCGTGCTCTATGTTTACGGAAGTAAACATGATGGTAGCGCCAGAGCGCATCTAGCGATCTTTCCCAACCATAAAAACACAATGTTTTTAAGATTAATAAACATAAATACTGCTCTCCGCATTATCATCCACAATGGTTGTTGTTTTTCTTGCCACTTCTTCATAGCAAGACCCAGAATTAGTGACCTATGTTGGGTATTAATGGCGTTCAGGTCGGATAAATGCAACCTGGCCGTTCAGACACAGGTCACATTTGAAAAGATCAGATTCGGATACATACATAGCCAAGTAGCCTGGGTCGCATTGGAAAAAATCGGATCTATGTTTTTCCGACAGCCATGAAAAGATCAGATCCAGGTCGCAAAATCGGATTTGGGTCACTTCAGGCTGCAGTGTGAACATAGCCTTAGACTTGGACAACTTTTATTGTCGTTTTATATTCACGGAGTGTATACAAATTTAAATTTTATTTTTTGTTTATAACAGCTTTTCAGATAGTAAATGAACAACAGAGAGTGAATTTCCCCTTTGTGGGACAATAAAGGATTTACATTTTTTATTTACAGTCATGTGAAAAAGCATTGGCTCTGCACACATGCAGCTGTCCCATTGCATCTTTCCATAAGACCAAACTAAAGATATAACACTTTCACACAATAGAAAGTAACATATTTTAGTGTAAATTTGCTGTCCCCTCAAAATAACTCACCAATAATGTCTAAATGCTCCTCCGAGGTTTCCTTATGGAGCTGGGGGATGTTGGGGATCACCGTTTGTTGTCGATCCACAGATTCTTGACGGAGTTCAGGTCTGACATGTTTTGCCAGTCGGGGCAAAACAGCAACACCTCAACACCATGTTTGATTCTTGGTTTGATGTCTTTTTTTTCTTAAGTGCTGTTAGGTTTGCAGCAGACGTAATAGGACCCACAATCTTCCAGGAAACTCCGAATGTTTTGATGTAGATGGTATTTGGCAAAGATGGACCTTTCTGTTCTTGCTCAGCAGTGGTTTCTGCCTCGTAAGGCTCCCATCTTTTAAGAGTCTGTTTTTAGCTAATGCACCACAAACTCTGACTTTAACTGATGCAAATGGGGTCTGTAATGCTTTAGATGATGCCCTTTCTTTTTTTTCTTTTTTTTTTTTTGCGCAACCTTCTGGATCAATGGTTGAGGCCTTCTAGGAGTAGCTGTGGTAGGGTGGGTCCTCACGTGAAGGTTCACAGCAGTGTAATGTTTTCTCCTCTGTGGAAAGCGTCTGAAACCGTAATCCTTTGATGTCCCAAAGCCTCAGATAAATGACTGATGGACTGATAGAGACTTTATGTCTCATTTTATGCTCAATGTTTGGTAGTTTGGAGCCTTTTTTAGAAGTTTTAACATTCCTTATGTTGAAAAACAGGTCATATTTAGTGATTTAATGAGGGAGGTTATTATTTTGTTTCACACAGTCAAGGTTTAGTTTATTTCCCTACATTGATAAAATCATTTTAAACCAGTTTTTGTATTTATTTAAACTGATTTAACTTTTAAACGTCTAATGTATGGGAATGAATACTTCTCACAGCACTGCTGAACAGCTGACACAGATTGCACGTCTATGGAGGCATTTTGAATCTTTCCTCTACATTTGCAGCATTTATACTGCTGTCTTTCCACTTCATCCATCTAATCATCTTCCTCCTCCTTCTGTCCCCCAGGATGAAGGAGACGAGCAGGAAGAATGTCGTCCTCGCCCAGTTCAAGAAGGCGGACAGAGACAGACAGAAGCTCATCGACGCCGTGATCAAACAGCTCCGCAGCCTCATCGCGCAGCATCACACTTAGACAGCGGCTGGTCAAGAGGCCCATGAGCTCCATCAAACTCTCTGATAAGAAACATCCTGGAGTTGACGGACTGGCTCTCGTCTACCAAAAATCTACTTATTGGAAGCAAATGTTTAGAACTTGCAAAATCTTGACTCGTGCACTTATAAAGGTCGCCAAGTTTTCCATCCCAGCTTCTGCTCATTAGTTGCTAGTCGACCTGCCATCAGCTGTTTTTGTAATTTTCCTGAGATTATCCTGAAGAAGATTCTTCTGACACTGTTAACTAATCGTCACGTTGATGTTTTAGGATGCTACTGAGTCCCTATATTTGATGAGACGCAGCAGATTTATGAGCCAAATCTTAAAATGCTGCTCCTAAACCCCTTGTTTTCATCTTTATCTAGGAGGTTTGATCTATTCATGCAGGATGCTATTAGATGGCAGACGAGAAGTATGAGATGTTAAATGTTTTCATGGAAATTATCCTAAAGCATCCATCAACCCTGTAACAATTTATTAATCTGACTGAACCGGTTGGGTTAAGCAGCCTCTTCTGGCTCTTCTTTTAATGTCTTCCATTCCTCTCCTCTTGGTTTCTTGTAGCACAACGATAAAACACATTGAATGTACGTCTGAGATTCTTTTGCCATTTGAGATGTCATGTTAGGTCGCTTCGTACTCGGAAAAGCACTGAAATAAAGACTGGAGCTAAAGCGAATGCAGGATGTTACTGCAATAGATTATAAAACTACACAGCAACACTTTTCCTTTTTAAAGGGATGTAGAAGATTGTGTGAAACTAAGTGCACCTGAGGGGTGTGCTTGCTTTTTAAGACGACAGTAGTTTGGACTCTGAAGTGGTTTTGAGTGAAAGCCATGCAAAGGTAAGAAAGGGGGCAAAAATAAATCCAATAAAAAGAATATTTGGGAAGTGGGTTCTATTGAGTAAATATAAATAAAATCATTCAATTAATGTTGACCTAGATTTAGTGAGCAATATTTAAGTTTTAAGTCCAAGAATGTGTTTTGTATTTGTAGTCGGTATCTTTCTAATTCTACCTTCTTAAAATTAAAAATCATATTTTATGCCACACTTAATCCTTCAAACTTTTACATTTTAGCATTAGCACGAGATTTAAATTTGAGTCTTGTCTTGTTAAATTGTTAGGTAATCAGTAGAAGTTTAGAGATCTGCAGCAATATAATATGAATGGTTTAAGTTGCCTTAACATGGTAGAAACTTTGCTGTTTTATTTAATCTTCACCAACTGTTGCAGCAATCTCAGGACTTTGCTTAGTCAGATTGGAGCTTTCTCATTTAGAGACCAACATGGCAGCAAAAAAAAACGTCAGTGAAAGCGGATCTTGGTGGTTTAATTCAGAGACATTTGGGGAAATCAGGGCGAACCCTTAGTTTGACAAATTAGATGAGCCCCACACCCAAATCTGATGAGGTAGGGCTGGACCGAACCAGCAGACATGGCTTTCAAGCGACCCCACTTCACAGGAAACTAATATCCAACCTGCAAATACTTGAATGGGTGCCTCAACTTTAAACCTCCATAGAGATAAAATATATTAAGGAGAGGGATGGCATCCAAACATGGCAACCGTTCCCCAACCTTGTAGTCAAACTTGATTAGAACGGAATGAGTATTTAAACTTACTGTGTGTAAGTAGCTGGGTCTTAAATGAGGGCAGGGGGGTATAATGCTCCAACCTGGCAACCGCTTTATGTTGTGTAGTTTAACTGCTTGATTGGGAGGAGTTTGTATGAAAGCATTGTACTAATGCCAAGCACACAGTCCTAGGTCTTCCCTAATGCAAAGATCTGTGTGTCTCTGATACTTTCACACACAGTTAACTCATTAGAGCACAATATTTACTTAGTTTCACATTAGAGATTAAGGGTCTTTTTTTTCATTCTCATTTTGTTCAAACTTTGGTGCAATATTATTGAAAGTGCAGCAGCATTGAAAATAAAACAATGTGCTTTATAAAGGGATTTAGAGCTACCATGTTTTTCATGTTGATGAGCAGCATCTTGTTTTTTTGTGTATTTCCTTGAGAATTGGTTATATTTTGTAACCAACTGGTCATTTGTTACTTTTTTTCTTTGTTTTTGCTGATCTAAAGGGAACGGGGTTGTTGAATGTGCCTTTGATGTATGTTGTTGTTCAACCAATGAAGCAGCAATACTGCGGTTTTTTGGACTTTGGGTGGTTTACTGATGGTTCACAATAAGAAATCTTAAAACTACTGCTTGCATTTCTGTTCTCTTTTTTATGTTTTCAACCTATAGCCGGATTTCAAACTTTTGTGGAGGTCAGATTTTCATTTGTTTCCCACTAACAGCATTAACAGATCCGTGAGCTCCTCTGGTTTTTTCTCCATGCAGGTTGTTAGATGTTTACCTCAGAAAGAAATGAGATTCAGTCCTTTTGTATGAAGCTTTGTCGGTTTTCCAGAGTCCTCTCTCTGATGTTTCTACTTTCTGTTCTTTTTTGTTTGTTGCAAAGCAAACCAGTTGTGACAAAAGCACTGTACACTGTATGTATTAAACCACTAATTGATGAAAATACTAATATTGTGACAGATGCCAACAGACAAACATGACATAAATGACAAACTGTGGAATATATCTTGTGTATTCAGTATATTGATTGTACCTTGGTTTATATATATATATATATATATATAAAATATACACACACACACCTGTTGTGTCACAATATCCTTGTGGGGACCTTCCATTGACTGCCATTAATTTCCCACTAATTTATATGGCCTAACCATGACCCTTGCCCTAACCCTAACCATTACCGACACATACCTATCCCTAAACCTAACCTAAACTCAATTCACACCCTAGTTCTAAACCTAACCCCCACCCCAAGAAGAGAAACTTTCCTTATGGGGACCTGTTTTTGGTCCCCACAAGTACCTATGAGTCCCGAAAATGTAGCATATTCCTAGGAAATTGTCCCCACCAGGTATTAAAGACATGGCCACACACGCGCGCGCGCAGGGGGGTAGCACTGCCGCCTGGCAGCAAGAAAATCTGGATTCGATTCCCGGCCTAGCTCTTTCTGCATGGAATTTGCATGTTCTCCCTGAGCATGCGTGGGTTCTCTCCAGGTACTCTTGCTTCCTCCAACAGTACAAAAACATGACTGTTAGGTTAATTGGCTTCTCTAAATNCTTCTCTAAATTCTCCTTAGGTGTTAGTGTGTGTGCGTGAATGGTTGTTTTTCCTGTTTGTCTCTGTGTTGCCCTGCAATGGACTGGCGACCTGTCCAGGGTGCACCCCACCTCTCACCCATTAACAGCTGGAGATAGGCACCAGCACCCCTTGGGCCCCCGCTTGGGTTATGAACATTTGGCAACTTTAATCTGTATACACAGTCACGTCATGGGGATCTATGTCCTTATGGGGACTAAAATCCTGCTCCTCATATGGTAAAGTTAATTTCTTTGAGCCAGGGTTAGGTTTAGCATTAAGGTGTGAATTCAGTTCAAGTTAGGGTTAGCTATATGTTTGGTAATAGTTAGGGTAAGGGTCTGGGTAAGGCCATATAAAATGAATGCAAGTCAATTAAATGTCCGCACATCGAAACATTGTTTGACATTAGGAGCTATAAGTTTATTTCCAGTCTTGTGTTTTTTGTTTCACTCCCTCTCTGAACCTTATCTATTCACATTTCTCTAAAGACATTCATGCACTGACTAAGAATTTCTAGAAAGCTTCTATCAGCTTTATGTCACACTCTCTCTGACCCAGAGAGGAAGCCTTATCTAATGGAAGCAGCAAATTTGAGGAGTCGATCTGTCATCATTCTATAACCACTAAAAAAACAGCTGAATGCACAGATTTGGTTTCTAGTTTCACTTCCTTAGAGAAACATTTGTTATGGATAAAACACTGAGATTTTAGCATTTGTATCTGATGAGGATTTGGGCCGCTACACAAATCTTAGTCAAGAATAAAAGCCCCTGCAAATTTCCTCTAATATCATATTGCTCAATATTCTGAGAAAATCAGGAGTCTCAAAGGACTCTGTCCCCTTTCTCTATCTCCTTTCTTTATCTAGGCTCTACATCTGTGTATCAAGGATCATACCAGGACCAAAAGACTGAAGAAATATGACTTCACTGTCTGAAAAAATGACTGTTAGGTTAGAAAGCATCTTTAAATTACCCTTAAGTGTGTGTGAGTCCATGGTTGTTTGTCCTCTGTGTCTCTTTTCCCATGTTATGTGCATATAGGAATGTGGTATAACAATAGATGAATGGAAACAGCTCATTTTGGCACCTACAGTATCCCAATATTCCTCTAAGGCACAAAAACGTGACTGAAAGCAACAGGTACGTGTGAACTGATGAAAAGGCCAAAGCACTTCTATCATCTTAGCCTCTTGCTTGTGCATTAGTTGTTTTTAATGCAGGATTAAAATATTTCTATGCACCCAACTGGTCATATTGACGAGTTGTCAAGGTTTCTATGAGTCGGTCTAGAAACCTTCCAGGTATAAACTACTGGAAAAATACTTATTTATTGACTAGATCCTGAAACACTGAGCTAAAAGACCTTTTGAACTTATTTTCCCTCCACGGATCAGTCTCTCTCTGTATTTTATTTAGTAGAATATGAGAAGAAAAATAAGAGCAGGTAAATTATAAATGTCAGCTTCACCACACATTGATCAAATGAATGTCTGGTTACCAGGCCTCTGCAGAGCTGAATGCTGATGAGAGAATTCAGCCATTTAGATGCGTTGGAGAAGGAATGCATCTACAAATTGCAGCTCAGTAGCTCTGTAGGACTAGAACCAGGACAGTCCTGTTAAAAACCTCCTGTAGGGTTCATAAAATGTAGGTTTTAGCTTAAGAAGAACTGAAATACACAATTTATGGATAAAATGCCTGCAGGAAGGAGAGACAGTTGAACCCCAGACTCAAACGCTTCCACTGGACCTCCTCCGCAGAGCAGTTTTATTAACAGAACATGACACATGGTTACAAACAGAGTATTTTTCTGACAGAACAATTGATCAGTTCATGAAGACAGAATGCTCCTTCGGAATGACAAGGCAGGAAGGTCTCCTGACTGAATCATAACAGGAGTGGAGCATCCCCTTACACAATTGTTTTATAAGCACACATTAATTTTATAATCATCACTGAATAAACCTAACACCTCCCCTCTCTGCTCTACAGTTGGTATAAAGTTTTTATTTTATTTTATTGTTTTAATAGAGTGACATTGCTTCAACATGTGAGAGTTATCTCATTATTTATTGTCTAAAAACCCCAGGGGTCCCACATTCATGTGGTCTGGCAAAGATGAGAAGAAGCAGATCCATCGAATCTCCTCATATCTCTTCCATCTGCTGCTATGGAGCCAAACTCACTTAGCAACTCCAGGAATACGCAGGAAGGAGGTGACAAGGCTAAGTAGGAAACCTTTTTTGGCTTTAAAGGGATTTTTGAGATTTATATTTAAAGTGTCATTTGTAAAGAGGTTAGTTTATATCCTACTTGTGGCAGATAGAGCCATTGGTAAAATAGTTATAGGAGAGCCACAATCAAAGTGGATTTTTAAAAATTATTTATTTATTGTTTTATTTAATAAATTTTCCATATGCTTTGTTTTCCCTATGTACATGTTTTGCTGAAGTGGGTCATCTGAGGTCAATGTGGGGTCACCTGAGGTCAGTTCAGCCTCCCATTCATGTGTGTTTATCTCTCACACTCACCGCTACAACAAATATCTGTTCATCTTTAAGGATTTGTCTAATCGGATCACTTTGTTTTCAGGTGATGCTCAGGTTTGATAGCTCGTTCCAGCAGAAAGGGGAGATATGAAAGCTAAATATAGAAACAGGAAGAGATGGTACGATATAGGAGGATGTCTTCCTGCACAAACTAGTGAACCAGGATCCTGCAACATCACTGCACAGGATCAGGCACATAACCTTCTTTGTTTTAGCCTTGCAATCACAACAAACTTAAATATTTCTCTTAGTATGTGTTTTCTTAATTATTCACATTCAGCTTTTTGTCCAATCTGCCACATAATAACCACACGCTTTGTGTGGTTATTAAGTGGCAGATTGGATAACCACACAATGCGTGTGGTTGTTATGTGTTTTATGTGGATTTCTGTGGTTGACCAACATAAAATTATCTCTTATTTAGAAGTGGAAGGAAAATCATGTTTCAGTTTCAGTTTTTTTTCTGCTGAATATAAAAATCTGAAAAGTGTGACATGCATGTTTATTTAACCCACAGGTGTCAATATTTTGTGGATGTAAACTGAACCTTTTGTCCATTTTTCTTTGCAAAAAAACAAGTTAAGTTAGCTTAAGAAAAATAATCAGTTTTTTATATTTTCAGTAACATTTGGTTCTGGAATTCAACTTGGCCAATCTAACACATAGTAATGCTTCTGATCCAAGTTCTGCTTCCACCCTGGTTCTGAGTCAGGGTCTTTATTTAGTGGCTCCATCCACCTGTGACTGGCTTCCCAATCCCTGCTGAAGAAAAGTTTCCACCACCATATTCAAGCATGGGATGATATCTATAAAATTATTTATTAGGCCTGATTGGTGGACTTTATATGGCTAATAGTTGTCATGTTGTAAGAATTTTCAAAACCCAGCTGTTGTTCTCTGCAACTCCTCAGAGTTACCTTAGAGCCCTCCACTCCCTTCACTTTTCATTCAGGACATGTTTGTCTCAGTTTCTCAAAACTGACCTTATAAAGTTTTTGTAATGTGACAAAGTGTTGAAAAGGAATATGAAGATAAATCCATTGCTTTTCTAAATTCAATTTAAATGTTGTTCAGTTTATTTTCATAGCGACAATTTCCAACACATTTCGTCTCAAGGCACTTTACAGAGATAATTCAACCATACAGTCAGATTGGTACATTTTCTGTCTAAGGAAAACCAGCTGGGTTTCGACTCATTACCTCAAAGGCAATCCCTCACACTAAGCATGCTTATAGCGACAGTGGAAAGGAAAACTCCCTTTTAACAGGAAGAAACCTCCAGCAGAATCAGGCTCAGTGGGAGCGGCCATCTGCTGAGGCCGACTGGGGTTCAAGGAGACAGAAGCAGACATAGAAAAAGAAGCAGAGATACAAAAGGCAACTGTCCACCAGGTTCACAGGCGGCCCGATCCAAGAAACACACAGCCAGGCAGATGAGCTCCGAGCCAGCTCCCATGTCAGAGGATAAAGAGAGCACATCAAACCAGTCTCTTTCAGAGACCAAGCTCCAATATCTATAAACAAAGGTGTTGATGGCAGCAGCACAGCTGATATTCCTCTCCAGGAAGGTGTCTCAGCCAAACAGGAACAGACCAGATGAAGCTACTATGAGAAAAAGCAGATAGAGAATAACGATAAAGATTGAACTAACTAACTAACTAACTAAAATTCTGCACAATGTGAGAATAGAGATAGAATCAAGCAGAATAAAAAAAAAAGATCCCAATATCCTCCAGCAGTCTAAGTCTATAGCTATGGAGGACCTAAAGAGACTGTAAAAGAAAAAGAGTCGTTCCAAATCTAACATTTAAATCAGGCAATTTTAAATCCAATTTGAAAAATATTTTATTATTAAGCTATTTTAATTGAATTATTAAAAAGGAATTGCAAATTGCATTTATTAATGCATTATTAAATGCTGGGATTTGAAAAAGTATCTTCAAATCCTATTTTTAACTAGACATTTAAAAAACAAAAAACAAAAATAACATAAATCTGATTATAAATAACTTTCCTAATCACACATTAAAAATGTTATTTTTTATTTCATTTCCAATTTTTTTTTCATCTTGCATTTTTAAATCTTTTTGAAATTTCATTGTCCCTTTACCCTCTCATTAACCTTTTCTGTGTCCCCTCTGGACCCTGAGCACACTGGAATCCATAAATAGCAGCATAAATATAGGAAATAGCTCAGGATATCTAACTATTTTGGATGAGTTAAGAGAAAGGTAGAGCTAAGAGCAAAGTTTTTAAGCCCAGCTAATAGACTCTACATTTATGTATTATATTTCTGCGATATCATTAAGACCTACAGTACATGGTCAAGGAACCTACGCAGATCATTTGACTCCTAAGCTCGGGTGAGAACCATTTTTTTTTTTATCTCAGCAAACAAATAGTTCACTAGAGCTATAAACCAAAACAAAGGAAAAACTCTTGTCTGCATCAGGGTCTCGTTCATCTTTCACATGCACATCTCATCAGATCTCAAAGCATCTACATTACTTCCTATTTTCTTCTCTTTTGCATATTGTCTGGCTCCTGTGTGGGACAGGCTAAAACCATCAGATTAGCAGCTATCAGGTTGTTATCTCTACTTCATGCAAACATGGAGATAAGCAGGTGATTAAAACAAACAGCAATAACATCAGGCTGATCTCAGTAGGTTTCAGCTTTTGCTCAGGTAGGAAATAGCATGTCTCTACCCCTCTCTCACACCCTCTTTCCTGTCACTGTTGAAAAAAGAAAAAAACGAGCCACGGGTGCCATTAAAACCTAAAAAACAAAAAAAAAAAAACAACAAACAAATATGAGGCTGGGGGCTTTATGCTGCATAACAACCACTTTTAGCTATGAGGCTCTTAAATTCAGTTTGATACTGCCATATTTTGGCAAATATTAATTATAGTTGTAATGAATGAAACAAATAAAGGTCAGAAAGTATTAAAAGAATGAAAAGATCTTAAATCAGGTTCAGTCCAGAAAAACATGAAATCCACTGCAGAGATGTCACTGGTTAAAAACGCCATATTAATAACAGAAAAAATGAGTTTCTGGTGATAGCACCATGGAAAATCCTCCTTTGGTTTTTAATTTGAGGCTTGTACAAAGTCCTTCACTCCAGGGTGGGTGGCCTTCCTATAAGTTTATCTGTCCAAACACTGTATATATATATATAT
>NW_015150952.1:157145-169390 GCF_000732505.1 Cyprinodon variegatus
TATATATATATATATATATATACTGTATATAACACCATGTGATGAAATACCCACCATGGAAAAGAAGGCTGGAGGCAAATAGAGAAAGAGTGAAAAAGAGTGAAGTTAGTCAATTGCCCTATAAGGTGCAATGAAAAAGCAAGTACCCAAGAGGTACAACCAGATGCCCATTCAGAAACAGAAACTGCCAAAGAAAGGCTCCAAGCCTTGGCCAGGTCCCTGAAGAGGTACACAAGACACAATAAAGCCAGAAGAGTAAACTGGCTGTTTGCAACTCAACCAGCGAAAGTGTCCGCTCAGTGGCAGGGGAGCAATAATAGAACAGCCCCACCAAGGCTGGAAACTGAGCAGTACTGGAAAGCAAGTTTGAATTCCAAGGGTCCATATATATTATGGTTCACATATCCATTTCTTTCAGAAGCCCATCCAGGCCACGAATGAGAAAAAAGGTTTAACTCATATATTAAAGTGTCACCTTTTCTGTTTTAGTATCCTAAGTCTCACACTCACAACTTTGAGCACACACTCAGTAGTCTAATGAAGATGGATGGGACAGCACACACACTTAGTCCAGCCTCCTGGTTACTGATGGGCCTGGAGGGTCAAAGGTTAAAGAAACATAAGCCAACTCTTATGGCTGAGAAACCAAGGATGTTTTTCCATTCACTGTATTTTTAAAAAAAACGCTTTTAGGCTTTAATCCTGACTCTTCGACATTTCATAAATTATATTAGTAAACTAAATATGATTCAAAGTAGGCCTGTAATAAATTGGATTGTTGTTCTAGATGTATTTACATTCTTTGATTCTTGTAGATTTTTACAGCACTGTTCAAATAAGCATTTAAACTCTTTAAACTCACCTAAACAAGTAACTCGGGAGAGGCGGCCTAGTGGTTAGGGTATAGAGCTTGGAATCCTGCAGTTGTGAGGTCCATCCAACTTAAAGAGATGAGAGGACAAGAAAAACAGCATCATGAAGACCACTAAACAGCTGGAAGATCAGGGAGGGAATAGTAGGAAGTTAGTTACTCAACAGGCGGACCTTTGTTTTAGGAAATCTCTCCGTTGTTATTTTGATCAAATCAATCATGTTCTTTGAAACGAGTTTAGAGATCAACCAGTTTAAACATCTAATGGAACCATTCCTCTCACTGTCAACCAGGAAAAAATACCCAAAAACATTCATTTAATGTTGCTTAATTTGTTTTACATGGAAATGTTTTAGTTTATTCATTAATCATGTGCCTTATGTTTCCATTTTATTTTCACTCTATTGTTCATCTTCTTAATTAAAGCAGTATTGGATTCCTCTTGAATCAGAATCAGTTTTCCTTTTGTTTTCAAAAGTACAACATTAAAAAATAGCAACTCTCAAGCACTGAAAAAAACAATAAACAAATGAAGCATATAACACAGAAATGACTGGGATGTTAAGCTAACATGGATAAATAAATGGATAAATATGTTTTTGGATGGATGGGTGTTCTCAGTAGGTGTTCCACTGACAAGGAGGCTCATGGAAACCCCAATACCCCAAACCGCCTTTAAGTCTGTTAGTTTATTGTTTATTTATTTGAATCCCCATTAGCTGTCAGTAATTTGACCCCTACTCTTCCTGGGGTCCGTTTAAAATGATACAGATACACAAAACATATCAAATGATCACATCATAAGAACAACTATACATTTCAAATTATTTCACATTACAGTACAATCTGTTACACAAATATTCATATATTAAGGCTTTCAACAAAGGGTTTTAAATGCACCTTTGGTAGTAGCAGTCAAGATGTTATAAGGCAGTTTGTTCCACAGAGTCACAGCTCTGAACAGCACAGACCTGCACACTGCTTCTGTTCTCGGAATGGGTCGAGTCAAATGACCAGAAGCGGCCTGCCTGGTTGAATAACTGTGCTCATTTCTCACATAATGTAACAAACTGAACAAAAGAGAAGGTTTTCCACAAACAATAATATTCCTCAGGAAACACAAAACATTACATTTTAGTCTCTCCTCTACTCCGAGCCACGACAGACGCCCATGCAGTTATTTACTTTATGTACTGAAACATGTCCCTGAAGGCAGGAGTTTGAAGAGGTGATGGTCAGGATGGTGCCTAGTGATGCTGTGGATCTCCTTCAGCAGGTCTTGTAGATCTCCTCCAGCCAAGGAAGAGATCCGCCAGTCAGTCTCTGGAACGACTCTGCCACAGTACAGGTGAAAACCACTCTGCACAGAGCACCAACAGCACCAAAAGTTCAATTTAATGCTTTTAAATTTGCATTTATAACAAATGAAGCTGAATTAAAAGCAGAAATTAAAAATATATATATATATATTTCAAGCTTTCGACATCTCTCAGAGACTCAGCAAAGACTCTTTGCAGATCATCCATGTGTTGCTGTTTAGATGAAGCCAGATTAGATATCAATGCTTCATTACAATAGAATTTTAATAGATATTTATTGACGTAACTTAATCTAAAATGCGGCTAACTTAATGTGCACTGCATGCCTGTAGGTTCGATTATCTAGGCCTCTTTCTTCTCCTCTGTTTCACTCCTTCTTCTCTTTCACCTTTCATCCAAAATCTCTTACTAATACTGCCCCAAAAATATTTGTGGCCTGACCAAATCTATTTTTTTTTCCTTCACAGACGACTACTGTGTGTTGTTCTGCCAGTAGCTCATTTCTTTTTTTTGTTTTAGACCACAATTAAAGAGAACACTGTCATAATGGGTAATAAAGGCTTAGCAGAGATCTGATCGCTTTGAGTTTCAGGGGGAAGGGTGCAACACGTGCATCTGTGCTTGTTAGCCGTTCTTTGAGTTTTAGAGGACATTTTTTTGGAGTCTATGGATATTTTGGCCGGTGTTAAATCTGGCTAAAAATTGAGGTTGAGATTTGGTTTTCGGATTAATGACGAGGAATGCATTAGGGCAGAATCTCTCAGCCCAGTATTCACGGTGAGCACTAAAAGCATTAAAGTGTCGGATGGCATTACTGTAATTGCCATTTTAGACAGGATCCGATGCAGGTCTCTAGGGAATTTTTTTTCCTGAATGCACATGTATGTATGAGTGGTCTGGCTGGGAAAATGACTAACTAGTTATTGTTATGGTTTCTGGGAAATGAGTAGTGCTGGTGGACAGAATGCGTGTTTTCTCTCGTTATTTTTGTCCATTGTTGTTGTGGTAAATGGACACTAATGTGTTTTCATGTTTTGTGTTTGAAAACATCTCAGTAAAGCCTGGTATGTAAAACCCATTATGTCGCAGCCGCTGGATTCCTTTGCAGTTATGGTCTCAAACATTCATGGCGTTTTGATTTAATGGATCGAAAACATTTCTAAAGCCTTAGTTTATATTCATTACCAAGTGCAGATGGTAAACTATAAAAAAATCCAGTGGGCTAATATAAATGATTTTAATGTGATTCTTCTTGCTTCCAGGATTCATATTTCAATGACTGAAATCAAAGTATTTCCTGATAATTTGAAGGGTTTTCTGTTTCTTTTTTTTTTCTTTTTTTACTGTTCTATATACATTTTTTAAACTTGTTTTCAGAAATACTCTCTTCAATTTTACAGATTTTACAGGTTTCTGCAGAGAAGGAATTCTCTGCTGAGACTGCAGACCCTTCGATCCGGTCCTGGATTTTGCAGAAGAAGACAATAACAATTTAAGAGTTCTTTTGCAAAAACAGATTAAAACATTCTTTGAAAGAAAAAAAAAAATGAGCTGAGGCATATAATTTACTCTTTGCATGGTGCTGCTAATAAAAAGTGTGTTTTTTTGAACATTTATAAAAACTGAGTTATCTGTTTTTTGGAAATGAATTTGGAATTTATTTTCACAGCTTGCGCTCCACTGTGTCTGTTTTCTGTAAATGTACAAATCCAAGAATTGAGCTGGGGTCCTTTTTTTTTCTTAATTCATCTGAAAGATCAAATAAGATTTACAAGTTTGCCCAAAATGTATTGTTTTGAACCATGAAAAGAAACATAAATGGCACATTTGTAAACATAAATGTGCCGCTGTCAGTCAAAGAAAATCATATTCTTAAAAATCTTGTTTTTTATTATAATTTTTGACCATTTTAAACAGTTTGATCTCAGCTTAACAGAAAGAAAAAGAATAGCAACTTCTGGACCTATCATGGTTAACAACAGGGAATTTCTTTGATTATAAACCTGGTTCTACTCCTCAGTTTGCCTGCAGTTCTCCTTGTCAAGCATCACAGCTGGCTTTAAATCGAAGCCCGTTCTTTTGGAAAGACAAGTTCTGATCTACGGACCCTTGGAGATTAGGTTTTTGCAATAAAACTGCTTTGTTTTCCAGCAGTAAACAACACTTAGGAGAAAATACTCCTATCTTCCATATTCCACTTTCTCTTCTTAGTCAGAACAGATCTAAGCTTTTAGAATAATGAGAAAAAAATAAAACAATAATAAAAGGGGTAGAGGGAAATTGGGAACATGAGTTACAAAATGCAGAAAAAACCCCATGCTTAGAGGGGTTAGTCACTTGGCCCATATGCATTTGTCTACTTGTAAAGGTAATCACAATAAAAGTGATGTACAAACACTCATGTAACTCTGTTAGACACATGCTATAATGATTCATTCGAAGAACACACAAACAAAAAACATTTTGGCATTACCATGACCTTACTCAGTGTGAGCACACACACCAGCCTGACCTAATGAACCATGTTTTCCAGCCAAGGACTGTGTGTCATCATGCCAAAGTGGCGCTACATGTGTTAACTATAAAACGCTGATTAAAAACAGTGTGTCTCTATGCAAAGGAGCGCTGTACATGTGTAACTCATGATGGTTGTGAAAAATGTGTTGCTTGACAAAGAGACACACTTACTTTTCACCCCCTTCTCTCCTGCAGTGCAGGCTAATAGTTTTGTGATGTGTTTTCTGTCTTGTCGGCGCTGAGCTGCATGAATGTCAGCTGGAGATCAGACACCTCCAAAACTGAGGTTTTTCAGCAATATGTCACCGATCGCCAAAGGAATTGGAACTAAAATCAGTCGAGCTCCAGCTTGCATTTAGCAGCGCTTTTAGGAGTTGAACATTATTTAAAGCATATCTCAGTATTTGACCGACGTCGGTGTCTGAATATGAACAAAACAAGATCCTCATCTGATCCCCCCAACATAAGAAAAAAATGAATAAATCAGGAATGCAAGTAGATAAAATTAATAACAAAGGCTTAGTTAACGTGACAGCATCAGCATAGTAGGCTAAGTCATTTACAGCTTACATTCTCAGTGCAAAATCAGAGTCAAACAAATGGCTGGGTTGACTTTAAAGCACCCATCCTGATTATCTAGGACTCCAAATTACAGTTGTTATTGGCTACACCAACCACACACTGCCTCATGATACAGGCTTCATTCTCTCTGTCTCGCATACTATTAGCAGTACTGACTTCATGCTCACTGTCTGAATTTAACTATTTAATAATGAGCTTATCAATTTCTGATATTTTCTACATTGCTACAGCTCTGTGTCACATGTGAAACATCTTAATGTGATGAATTTTTGTTTTCCCTTTAAGCAGAAGTTTATTGTAAGAACCATACGTGTACATATTTGTAAAAATGAACTATGGACTATGTTTTCGTGAATGCATACAGTGGAAGCAGACCTAGGGGTGACTTAGACAACTTTTATTGTTGTTTTGTATACACAGTGTATAGAAAACGTAGTGCAAAAATGCATTGTTCAAAATCATTAATATATATGGTGCAAATGTGCATTTTGTTTAGTTTGGTGTTAACAGTGTGATGCAGAGTCTGTGACATGATTTAGCGTTTTTTAAAGGTTTGATTTGAAAGGGGGTCTAAAGTTTCCACCTGCTTGCTGTTTAAGAGTTGTATGAATAACGCTTGACTTTATGAGCACAAGAAAAGTTGCTAGAATTGTTGTTAGTTGCAACAAGAGGAATCTTAAAAGTATATTTTTTCATTTAGAGGTTTATGGTAAAAAAAAATGTTGGTATCTAAAACAGAAAAAATTAGATTAGTATCAGAAAATAATGTTTACTGTATGTGGAGAAATGAACCCATGAATAAAAACAGGCAAAAATCACAGTTGGTCCATTTTCCCCGTGGGGTTTGATGCCTGATGTAACTGCTCAGTGTTTGTGTCTCAACCATAGCGTCAATGCCGTCCCATTTCCTTCCACATGGCCCATTTGTTCTTGTCATTCAGCATTTATTTTTTCAGTGAAAAAACTTTTATCGTCCTTATTTTACTCTCGCCTCAGCTCATTTTTTCATGTGAGCCTTTATTTGTCAAAGACGCGACTTTAATCCCTTCGCTTTGTTACGTCATCAGACATGTGACAGCGTGGTTTAAGCCTGTCGGCCAAAAGTTATTCTGCTAATCTGAGCCATCCTTCATCTCACTAGGAGAATGACACTTTTCTGTGAAGTTTTAGTGGCATCCTGGGTCCTAGATGAGGTAAAGGCATTCGACAGATATTAGATGAGCCAGTGGTTGCTCGTAAACAATGAATAACTTTGACTGCATTTATCTGGATCAAGTTAGAGTCCTTCTCTCTAAATCTTTAACAACAAAAACTTAAGCTTCCTGAAAATTATATGTATTTTTTTTGCATTGACATCAAGTTTTTACCTGTAAACTTGGCAAAACAACTAAATACAACATTTTGATTTCTTTAATACTCAAAGATAAATATTTGTATTCAAGGATCTATTATTCTTTAAATATAAATGTAAACAAACATGAATTTAAGATATTGTCAGTCATGCTATCACATGACTGACAATATCATTAAATCAGGTTACTGTAATTGTGGGTTTCTGTTCATGAAATTGCAAACTATGCTTTTTTCTTTTTTTTAGTAAGAGCAAAGATCCCCCCATAGTCATCCTGTCCTTCCATACCCTGGGGCAGCGGTTCCCAATCAGGGACCCACGTCCTGCTTGTTTTAGATATGTCTCTGTTCCAGCCCACCTGATTTACATGGCTCCTCTTCTGCAATCAATTGCTGCAGAACCCTGTTGATCATCCATTCTTTTCTGGTGTGGTGCAAGAAGGTAAGACCTAAAACATACAGACAGGGGTCCCTGAGGAACAGGGTTGGGAACCGCTGCTCTGGGGGACCTTCTCTATGGGTGATTTTGGCTCCTGTGGGGGCAGGTCTGTGGCTCCTCACACCTACTGTTGAACATCCTTATGTGACATTGTGAGAATGTGCTTGGATTAAGTATTTACAAATACCCCATACATACAGATATGCACTATTTAGACTGGTGGTTGCTACTAAATAAATCTTGTGTTAATTAGAAAAGTGAAATTTTTATCAATGTTGTCGTATTTCTGATTTTTTCACTATGCTTTCTTTTTTTTTATCTCATTTCTCTCTGCAGATTTAGCAGTAAATGTAAAGGGTGTATTCTATCCTTCTTTCTCCCCTTTGTATCTCTCTCTTAAAGGAATAGTACATCCAAAACATGATTAGCCTTCATTTTCTACTCACCCCCATGCTGAACAACACTCTGGAGTACTTTTTTGATATCTCAAATGCATCTGGAGATCTGGGAGGCTTCTTGCTGTCTGCTGACATTCAAATAATGGAGGTCTATGGCGCCCGAGGCAGAAAGGTCCATAAAAGTCCACAAAAAACGTGTCAATATTCCTCCATACTGCTCGTCCAATGTATTCCAAGTGTCCTGAGTGGGTAGCGTCCTCCGTTTACTCGAAACGAAATCATTTAGAATGTTTTTAGAGCATAAACCGTAGTGTATAGGATTTCCTAAAAGCGCGTTCACGAGTCTACGGAAACCGCGGCAGACCAAACCAGATGAAAGTGCGCATTCAGCTCGGCAAAGAACTCATGCTCTTCCTCAACACTGAAGTCCTCAGACATTTTTCTTTCGTTGTTTCTTTCTTTGCACAGGTAAACAGCACATTTCTTCTTCTACGCTTGCATTATCGGCAGAGCAGACGCTGAATGCGCACTTTCATCTGCACTTTTCAAAGTTCAAAAAGCTGTTGATACGTTGATATAAGCACATATTTTTGTTCTTTCATAGAACTTCACCAACAGACAGCCTGATGTACTGAAATTGGCCAGCTAGTCATTTCAAGAAACACCTAGACTTAACCCTGATTTCTAAAGTACAAAATGTACAGTCATGCAGATTTTAACAAGCCCAAATCTGGTGCTAGTCAACTGGTTGATCAATGACTGTCACATTATCCCTTTTATTAAAAGAAAAGATAAATTCAGCTGTTTTGAAACATATGAACAAACTTAAATCACAGAGAAATCATTTTATAAAACCTAAATAAGCACCATCTATTACTCTAGATAAAATGCATTTTTGAAGCTGTAGTTTGCAAGTTGGTGACATGGTTGCTTTAAATAATTTACCATATGGTTTAGATGGCTTTAAAAAATATCAAAACTAAAACATATAAATGATTATAGAATGATTTGCCATAATGTGAGGATTTCATACTGGCCTATCTTTAACTCGGACCCCAAACAACATATACTGTAGCAGAGCAGCTGATGAAGATTATAGGACATGGCTCATAGCAAAAATAGAGCATTGCAGTAGTATTTTTAATGAAGAGAGTAAGGCTGACTTATTTCCCATAAATGCAACCATATAAAGTCTGATGAGAAATGGTTAAAGTGCCACACAGTAACCCCGTGGAGTTGGAAAAAAACCCACATCCTTGTTTTATTCGGAAGTCTTCCCACAAGTCCTTATCCAGAAAATTTGGCAAGGAGCAGGACCGCCACTTTGTTCTTAATTAGTTCAAGGAATCTGCATGAAATCTTGAGCTGTTTAACCGCATTTAGTCACTGACCCGTAACCCAGAGGACACGAAACACACCACACACTGTTTTCTCACCAAATTTAACCCCAAAATATGTCCCATGTTTGGCCTCCACCTTTCACAGCAACAGGTCTTCAATCTGTGTCACATGAAAAGATGAAAGGAACTTCATAAATTACATTAATTCAGGAATTAAATTAAATTAATGGTGATAATAAAAAACAGACTACTTACCTTGGGTGAACTTTTTAGTTAACTAAACCACCTTAAATTCTCAGTATTCTCATTTTTAGAAGTTTTCGATTGCTGAGAACAGAACAGGATATAGACTATTATCAGATTAGATCATCAAATACCAAAATAACTTTAAAAACCTCTATTCTGCTGTAACATTGGGCCATCGGCCACATCTGTAACCATAGTGTTCCTGTCATGTTGGCTTTACTGTTGTTTAGTTGATCTTCTCAATCCTGACAGTTAATCAAGCCGCCCTGTTGGACCATGCAGCTGCAATTATTTTTAGTAGAGATTACAATATGTTTTTTTTTTTTATCTATGTTTGACATAATTAGAACCTGCTTGGTTTAGTTTTGTTATGAAATCTTAAATCCATTTAAGCTCCCAAAAAGTTACTTAGCTCTTCTGAAGCGGTTTCCAATAGTTCCATTTATTCTGGCATCAAAAATATGGTAAATGCATCTAACTACTAGCAAAAAAAGCACATTTACTTCATGTTCGCTAAAGTATAAAGTATATGCTTTTCCATATCTATGGGTTGCCTATCTAGCAAAGGAGGGCAAAATCAGTGCTCTAAACAGAATCTTTGATTTACCTGATAAGGTTAAGACATTAATATTAACTGAATTGAACAAATATACAGTAGAATAGATTAGAATAGAAATGAACAGAGAAGAAAAAGAAAAGAATAGTCTTAATTGTCCTTGTAACGAGGGGTGTGGCTGTTTTGAGTTCAATTCTGTTTATTTTTATAGCACCAATTCACAAAACATATCCTCTCAAGGCACTTTACAGAGACAATTTAACCAGATCATCCAGTCAGATTGGTTCAAAGTTTTCTATCTAAGGAAAACCAGCTGATTGCATCGACTCATTGAGTCTTCAGTAATCTCTCACAGCAAGCATGCTTGTAGTGACAGTGGAGAGGAAAACTCCCTTTTAACAGGAATAAACCTCCAGCAGAACCAGGCTCAGTGTGAGCGTCCATCTGCCGAGGCCGACTGGGGTTCAAGGAGACAGAAGCAGAGATACAGAAAGAAGCAGAGATACAAAAAGTTTTGTCAACCAGCCCCACAGGCGACCCCGTCCAAGAAACACACAACCAGGCAGAAGTGCGCCGAGCCAGCTCCAATGTCAGAGAAAGAACGTACATACAGTTTTAGTCACAGTCAGAGAAACAGGACTACGCTGAAAAACAGGCCAAAGGGTCTTTAAACAAAGGTGTAGATGGCAGCAGCACAGCTGATATTTCTCTCCAGGATGGAGTCACAGCCAAACAGGAACAGACCAGATGATGCTGCTATGATGAGAAAAAGCAGAGAGAGCATAAGGTTAGACATTGAACTAATAAATTATGCAGAATGGGAGAATAGAGATAGAATGAAGAAGAATAATGAAAAAGGGGTCCCCATGTCCTCCAGCAGTCTAAGCCTATAGCAGCATAACTATAGAGATAGCTGAGGATAACCTAAGCTTTATCAAAAAGGAGATTTTTAAGCCTAGTCTTAAAAGTAGACAGGGTGTCTGCCTCACAGACTAAAACTGGTAGTTGGTTCCACAGGAGAGGAGCCTGATAACTAAAAGATCTGCCTCCCATTCTAAAATTCAGGAAACACTACTAAAACTGCAGATTTAGAGCAAAGTATTCTGTTAGGAAGATAAGGAACAATCAGATCTCTTATGATAAAGCTATTTAAGGCTTTATATGTGAGAAGGAGGACTTTAAATTCTATTCTGGATTTAACAGGAAGCCAATGAAGAGAAGCCAGGATAGGAGAGATATGATCTCTCTTTTTAATTTTTATCCGAACTCTTGCTGCAGCATTTTAGATCAACGGAAGGCTTTTAACTATATAGACTATTATCTATATAGACTTCCTAATAGTAAAATCAAAAATTACTATTCACTGCTGTTATGTACAAATTTTTTTTTGCAATAATAGAAAACTTTTTTTAAACAACCCCTAGAGTGGGTGGATCTCAATGGAAGGCATAACTTTGTAAACAGTTTTCAAAGCATTTGGCTTTCTGTTGAAACACCAAGCAAAGATTAACAAAAACAAAAAGTTTTGCAAAGAAACATTATACAGCAATACCAACATTTAATTAGGCGCATAAAAAGACAATTTAAATAAAAAAAGTTTCTAGATGATGCCTCATCAGTAACTGGATTCCTTCACTGTTTCCAGAATAAAAGATATACAAGATATTATAGAAGCATTACTATAGAATTATTATTAAATCAAATATTTAAGATTATTTTATTTTTAATGTACTCCCATATAAAGTAGGTTCAAAGTTGAACTAAAAATCGGGTAAATTCAAGCCCAGAAAGGTTTTAGCATTTTGAAATGACAGATGTTCAGGAACCACAGACAGGATTGAACCTCAGTCTCCTTTATCCTCACTGTTGATGTGCCCCCATGTTCCCTTCCTGTGTCCCCCTAAGCCCTCTAAAGCCTAAACTAAACACCCTGGCTGTGAAAGGTTGTTCCCGGGTCAGAGGAAATTGAAAATGTGTTCAGCAGCAGCAGCAGCAGCAGCGCCACATCATCATTCACACGCACACCGTCTCCAGTCAGCCCGATGGAGTTGAGCGAGTGTGCTGCAGGTGTTAAAAGCTTAAATGGACATAGACATGGAATGTAAAGATAAGCCTGTGCTTTTCCAGCGACACAGACGTTTGGGCCACAGCACCACAAAGCAGGGTTACACGTCTAACTGTGTTAACAGGTTGAGCTGCGCAGATCTGAACATCTCACAGGAGGTCATGGCCTCGCAGCAAGAGGAGGGTTTATTTGGTTGATTTTACAGGAACTGTGTAAATCAGATGTTTGGCACCGTATGCCATTATCTCATCCTTATTACAGCAGCAGGTTGTGAATCAGCTTTGAATCAGGGCTGCTTTCTACTTACTCATCAATGCTTGGAGTGCAGTTAATTCCCTCTGAAAATATTGTGTGAAACTTACGTGTTTGCTGCAGGTCAAAGGAGCCGTCTTTATTCTACTTGCAAACATTAAAGCCTCCATAGATCAAGCTGTCCTGCACTGAGATGACCAATTATACTCAGAAGAAGCATGTTTTTGTTAGTTTAAAAAAAAACCTAAAGGTTTATGGGTTAAACTGCCTCCGTCTTAAGCTTTTAGAAAATCAAAGTTGGTCTATTTCT